>NW_022196910.1:31719688-31746916 GCF_008632895.1 Mastomys coucha | reverse complement strand
ACACACACACACACACACACACACACACACACACACACACACACACACAGAAGTCTAGGAAAATGGCCCATCAGCTTTGACACACAGTTTGAGTCCTTTGTAACCTCTTTCCAAGCTGAGACTGCTCCTTTGCAGACAGTGATTGCACTTAGAGGGTAGGGTTGCCAGACGCTATATTTTCTGTATTTTATTCACAAATCAATCTATGTTTAGCATATCACATTAAGTCAAAAGGAGATAAAAGCTCAGGATCTCTCATTTTTGAAAGACAGAAAAAAAATGTCTCAAGGTCTCAATAAAATTCTGACAGAAAGTTCTCTGAGATCATGGCTGTAAATAAATAAACCCTGCATGTTGTTATGTCTTAAAAAGAGAAAAGCATTTTAAATAACAAAGCAATTTCTTATAGCCCATATTTTCAGATCAAAGAGACAAGAACCCAAAGAAATCTTAGTCTTTTCAGCATTGAAGACAACAGAACACATTATTTTCTCTTTAACTCAAAAGATCAATGCAAAATCTCAGGTATGCTATCATATAATGCTAAATCTTATTAGTAAAAACAAAAGTCAGTGTATACATCAAAGTATTTAGTATACAACTCATTTATCTATGTGCTAAGATAAACTTCTGAGGTCAATAAATGCTTCTGGGAGGATATGTCTAAAATTCATTCTCAGTAAGATTATTAACTTGAAATTTTTATTAATGAAACTGGATGACTGAAATTTCATCAAGGAAAGCTCCATTAAAATGAAGCAGACAATAAAGTTACAACTTAATTTTAGAGATGTGATAAAAGTAATAGCGATTATGGATTTCAAATGTAACCTTTTCTGGGGAGTCACTTTATTCTTGAAATAATAAGACTAGTGAGAATATCAGGAATATATTGTTATTGGTAGGAAGGAGACAACAAATTCCCATGTGTTAAGATCTTTAGATTTTATGTCAAAGTACTAATGAGGCTTTCTAAAATATGAAGTCTGCTATTTATGAAGAATATAAGTGGAGGCATCTTTAAATCATGTTAATAAGTGAAACATTGCTGCTACAGAATAATATGGAAAATAAAACTAATAAATATAATTTTAAAGATCATGTAAGTTGTAAATAGTGGCTGACTTTCATCAGTAGTACTTGCTATAGAAGGAAAAGAACAACATTTAATTTTTATTGTCTATTGTTATTGTGTATGTATGTTTTGAAGCAGATATCAATTATTTTAACAGGTAAAATATATAGGTGCATCTCATAAGTTCAATATACATTATTATTGTATGATAGTATTATATATGAATCCAAAATATTAGGGAAAGTTTTTCCATAAAACATAAATGTTAAAATGTTATTGTTTAGAGTCTGGGGAAGTCTGTTTTTGCATGATCAACCAAGATAACCTGACTTCTCAAAAATTATTACAAGTTTCTGAAAGAAATCAATTTCTTACTTTTACTCTTAGAGGATTCTATATCATGAATTTTTTATGAATCTTTTCTCAAAATTGCTTTTTTCTATTTCCAGGTTGAAAAAAATAAAATATGTATCATATATGTCTTTCAATGGAGTTCACCTACACAATATGGCTTCAAATCAGTTTCTTAATTTTTATCACTTATTTCCAAAAGATACATCTGCATTTTTTAACAAACTTTGTGTTTAAAAAGATAACTATGCCTCATTAAAAATGTACCAGGGCTCATTTAATGAAATAGTTGTTATATCTATTAGCCATGCTAAATAAGGCACAATATAAACTTCAAGGGTTAGTTACAAAATATTGGTGTATACTAACATGTAATCTTTAATTAATTAGTAACATAACAACATAGTAACATAATGTTGAGTAACATACTTTAGTCTTATGCAGCATAGAGCTGTCAGTCAGGCACTAGTGCAACTTTATCATTGCTGCAACAAAGGACCCAACAGAAACAATACAACTTTCTCCTTCTCCTTGGAAAGGCATGGTAAATCCATGTTAGTAGAAGTGGATGGCAGTTTCTTCCCATTTCTGTTGATGAGAACATGATGAACTAGAACAGAAGTGAACAGTGCTGTTCTTCTCAGGGGACTATTCCAAGTGAATTAGATCTGACAGTTAGACCCTATGTCCCACGGGTTTCTCAACTTGACAAAATAGTGCCTGCCACAGAGCATGAAGCTCAGAAGCTTAGGAGCCCATGGGGCAAATGTAGGATCCAAACCATAATACTGAGTAAATGGAGAATTCAGAGTATGTGGATAAGCTTCATGTTACAGTAGGACTGAAGTCACTTGTCTTGTATTATCTGCATTTCACCATCTAGACATTCAATTTTGGGAACTTGTAGAGCAAACATTATAGGAATTATCCATAGGAGATTTAACCACTACTGCTAGGTCTACTGTTTTAAATTCTTCTGAAATTTCTGCTATTCTGTGTTTTCAAACTTCTCATGAAGTCCCACCCCTATGCTAGGATCTATTAGTAATTGGTGGCTGCTGGGGTAAAGAGGGTCTATTTTCTTTAGGGATGATGCCTCTAAAGAGACAATCTGTGGACATAGATAATAGCTCACTCATGTACATCAAAACAGCACAAAACTGACTTTTGTTTGTTTGTTTTTTGTTTTTGTTTTTATCTGTTTGTTGTTGCTGCTGTTGCTTGGTTACTTTTTTATTTATTTTTATTTTTTAAATTAAATTATTTTATTTTGATTGTATAAAGCACTCCATTGAAAGTGTAAAACCATGTCAATTTTAAGTAGCTCAATAGTTGATCAATAGCAAAAAAGGAATATAGTTACAAAATTAAGTAATATGTATGATTTTCCAGTATTTTACACAGAGAAGCAAATGGAACAACAGATGTTGAAATTATTAAGAGTACCATGAAAATGTAAAAGTTCTGGCCTTTATTTGGCTTGGATAGAGATGGTGTGCACCATTGTTATATGAACTCTATCTGAACTTATATAAGTGAACCTTTCAGCTCTGGTTCACAACACTGCTCTGTCCCTCTCTGTGGATTCACTTCACTATTCAAGGCTATTTCTTAAATGTTCACATTTATTCTTGATGACATTTTCAGAGATTATTTGTGGAAACTTAAAAGTTTGAAGGCTTGTGAGTAGATAGTACGTTTAAAACTGAAACCTCAAGGAAGAGAAACTTGATTCATTCAATCTTATAACATGATTTCTATCACATACATCAAAATAAGGGACATACATAAAAAGAGTCATGATATTTGAAAACATAGTTACAAATACCAACCTTTATAACAACCACAAATTGATTGTTCATTTTAATGTCAAAATGAAATTTAAAATATTGTTTGTTTCAGCTAGTCTGTAGAGGAATCATTTTGTCTTTTAAAATATTTTATGAAATTTATTGTGTTCTTCTATTTTATTAGTTAGTAGTTATTTTCCTTATTTTCCTCAGGAATCATTTGAGAACATTTTAATCACTCAGGATGTTTTCAATTCAAACTCATTTTTAAAATCTACTAGGTTAGATAATATTGCTGATATGGTGAATGTTCTTTGTTTTCAACAGAAGCTATAATGTTTTTACACACACACACACACACACACACACACACACACACACATATATCTGCTTTTGTATTTTTAGGAATATATTTATTCCTTTTTTTTTTAAAGAGAGAGATCCTGAATTTGAAAAAGATCAAGAATGTAAAGATGAGGCTACTGGAGAAAGAAATTCGACGGGGAGATGATGCAGTTATATTATAATCTCAAAACTAAAACAATATTTAAAAATTTAAAATTCTGAGGTTTTTAGTTTACTCATTAATCTAAAGCTATTTATGAGCAATTAGTGTATTTAATAGCAATTAGTATATATACACACACACACGTGTGTGTGTGTGCATGTGTGTGTTTGTGTATGTGTGTGTGTGTTGTGTCATCCTTAGAATAAATTAAGCTCTATATGCTTATGTTTATCTCTTTGCTCTGAGAGATTAAATTGATTATCTGAGATTCTTTTAGTTGTTTACTATTATGACTTCCTAGTACAACCATTTTTATTACACTCCATTAGCTTTGGTATATTTCTAATTTTTCTCAAAATACATTGTAAAATTCTTTTTTAACCCAAATATGACCTTTAGTAGCATTCTGTTTAATTACTTTATATTTGTGGCATTTACATAATTCCTGGTGCTTGCTTTTGATGTCTTATCACTGAAATATAGGAAGGTGGTTGACAATTTTTCTATACCCCTAAATTTACTGATCTGTTCAGTATCCTGAAATGGGATCTATCCTCAAGAGTGCCCTATTTATGCCTCTGCAAGTATATTCAATGTTTTTGATGATTTAATAGGATATTTGAACATGTAATATTCATTACATACCTTCACATAAATCTGCTAAATTTTGATGTAAGTTGAAAAGTAAATTAAGTATTCTTGCGTTTTAGTTGATAGAGTATTTGTGTCTTCATTTACAATTTCATTTCTTATGTGTAAAGTTGAGAATTTTATCAATATTTTATTTAATAATTTATATGCATAATTAATGAAAAACTATAACTTATTTACATGATATGTAACTTCTAATTATGTTTTGAATTAAATACAATCTTACTAACAAAATAATCAAAGTCATATGTTTTAAAATATTTCCTGAAAAATAAGATCATTTTATATTTTTTCTTATAATTTTTAATAAAATAATCTTAATCTAATATATTTTTACTTTTAAAACATTTCCTTAGGTAATAAAATAAGATAACTGCCAATAATTAATCATCTCACATATAAGTAATTTAAACACAAAAGACAACACTAATATTATTAACTTTGAAAACAACATGTCTCCATATATTTCCACATCGTGAAATGTTGTCAGAAATAAATATTTTCACTGTTGGGATTTTCAGTCAATTAACAAGTTTATATCCATTTCAAACTATCCAGTCATGTCATTTATATGTCTACTTTTCATCTTTTCATTTAGTTAAATTTATCCAATGAGATAAATTGATGTATTTTTATTTAGTAAAATGAAATGTCACACACTTCATTTAAAATTGCATAGGAAAGTATACAAAGATTCTCCAAAACCTCATAATTCGAAAACTGGTATAAACTTACCACAAACATGGAAAACATTTTCTTCAAGTTTTTCTTTAAACTTATTAAATATTTTTCAGAAAAAGTAAAGAATGCTTACATGTATTTCCATTCATGCTTATAGGCCATGCTCATTTATGTAATTGAGATACAGTTATGTCTAATTTTCCATTTTTGCTGTGAGTATTATTTAGCAACTTATCAGATGAATTTTCTGTGGAACTAATGTCTACCTAAGCATGTTTTCTCTTTTGTTTATGTGTAGGGTTGTAATGCATCCTAGCTAATGATTTGTTTAATCAAGTTACTTTTCCCTTTTCTCACTGACATAAACAAGTAAACAACTAACACCATTAACTACAACACTAAAAACCCTAGTCATGACTCTGTCTCCACAGACTTAGCATTGTCTAGTGATGACTTAGGAAGAATTCTTTAATACTGTAGTAGAAGAACAGGGATTAAGATTCAACATCAACTTCAATAAAATGTTCTCAGTGCTATGTTTAAAGTTTGTCAAAGTTTCTACCTTTGTGTTATCACAGTTCTCAGTCACGTTACTGATTACAGAATCTTTCAGATCTCTTCAAAACCAACTTAGTGTATTTGGATTTCTTAGCATCTCTGTTACCTGTAAGGAGTGTCCCATGGTGTAGAAAAAGGATGAGTTAGTTGGCTCAGTGTCTGCTCTGTTGAAGTTTGCTCTTGTCTGTGTTGGTGGGAATGTGACCAGAACTTTAGGGAGTACATGGAACAGGCTACTGGGATAAGAGTTCTTGAAAAATGACTGACTTCTATAGAGATAACCTCATGTGCATTATGTAAAAGCATCCAATAAAAAGCTGATTGACTAATGAGCTAAAGCAGGAATAGAAGGTGGGACATCCAGCAGAGAGGAAAGAATTCTAGGATTGAGTCAGGCTAGGGGAAGACTTGCCTGAGAACTCTGAGAAAAAAGTAACTAACCACCTATGTGACACACATAGAATAGAAAAAAAATAAGATAATTAAGTTATTAGCTAGTCAGGGAACAGAATGAAAGCTATTTGCCTAGACATTCATTCATATATTAAAAAGCCTCAGAGTTATTATTTTGTGTACCTGGGCATGGGTGGAAAGGCCTGAAAAACAAATGTCACCCAACATGGGGTATGAAATCCAAACTTAGAAAGAACCAGGTTTAAAGCCTGAAAAGTTCTGGGAGAAAAGCACAAACAAGTACTTCCCAGTAACATAGAAGGTTCCTAGATATGGGAACCAAAGTCAAGTGCACTTCACTTGTGCTGCTGCTTTAAGAGAAATCTCTGCTTTATAGCAAGGCTGGCTGCTATGTACTTGAACACTGCTTGTGAGCAGCTGACTCGGTGAGCAAGTGCTGGACTGGGCAGCAGTTGTTTCAGGCAAGTCCAGGTGCTCCAGTTGAGAGGAGAACTCAATTGACTGAAACAGTCACTGGAGTAGCAGCTGGTGGATACTACTGCAAAGCCAGCAAGTGGCTGACGACAAGGCAGGACCACCCCTTGTTGTCCATTTGGTCATGATAGGTAGGTTTGTTTATTTAAGGGTCTCCATGGCAGAGAATGACTGCAGGCAACAGAAGTCAGACCCAGACTTCTAAGCCCCAAACTGCTGAACGGCTAAGCTATTAAGTTTGAAAACCATAAAAGAGGAAAGACTAATGTAGTCTTTGATTTTTCAAATCCCACCTTTAATAATGGTTCTTAAATGTTTAACCTCCCTTCTAGCCCAGTACCCCCAAAGGCAGTGGAAAAGAAAGATTATAAGGATAAGATGGAAGTGGACTTGTTCATTAAATAGTTTTGTGAAGCAAATCCAATATGTGTTGTCAGGATATATTCCATCAGTCCAGTCTAGTAGTGTCAGGATAGCTAACATGAATCAGCAGTAGTGGAATGAACCAGCAGAAAGAGTGAGGCCTCAGCCAATTTGGCATGAGTCAGAAGGAGTAACCAGGGTGAGCAGGATTGCCAAGGGAAATTCTTTATCCATGCCTTTCTCAAATTGAAGATCAGCAAAGGCTCAGACATAAGACCAAGGAGATATTACAAAGCTAGTTATGTGAGCCTGTTGTCATTGTCCCTTGAGTCCTATTTATACTTCCTCTAAACATCATGTGATGTTCCAAGTTCTTGCCTCAGCAAAATACCATATTTTGAGTCTGTCTTAGCAAAACTTCATGTATCAGCTGATATCACTTGGTCAATCTTCCTGGGTCTGCAGAAGTGGCAACAAGCTGTCAGAATGCCTCCAGAAGTTTTTTGGTGAGTTTCTTTCTGTGAACTCAAGACACACAACTACCACTCAGGAATGACCAGTCATATAAATACCATCCAGTGTCATCCATCATCTTAACGTCATATGTGCTTTCACATGTTTACTTTAGCAAAGCATTCTTTCACCTGTGTCTGCTTCAGGAAAACACTCCTTCACATGTCTGCCCCAGGAAAACACCATCCCACAGAATTGATTTTCCGAAGAAAACATTAACTTCACATCAGACAAAATATAAAACAGCATAGATACAAATAATTTAAAATTGTTAAACTGAAGACCTTAAGGAGAGAGTTAGAGATTAAAGGGAAAAATATTCCCTCTGTTAAAAATGGAAAGAAACACAATGACATGATGCATCTGGATTCCATATGATTTTTTTTTCACTTGTCAGCATACAAATGGTTGTTTTTTCAATAGTGATTTCAATAAAGAAGAGACTGAGAAATTAGATGCTAGATTAGAGGTCACAGAACAGAGGTTAGAGGCTTCTTTACATCAATATAAGAGTCCTTTGGAGGAGTCCAATTACGAATATACAATAACATCAGAGAGAATACTTTCACATAAGAGAAATCCACAAGGTTAATAATTACGATGGTAACCAACAGAGATACAATGTATTACCTTAGAAATCCAGATGCTACCTTATAACAATGCCATACAATGTTTCATTTTCTTTTTATAATGATTTTGAGACTTATTTTCTGTATGTCAGCACGTTGTCACTCTCTTCAGACACACCAGAAGAGGGCTTTGGATCCCATTACAGATGGTTGTGAGCCGCCATGTGTTACTGGGTATTGAACTCAGCACATCTAGAAGAGCAATAAGTGCTCTTAATTGCTGAGCCATCTCTGCAACCCATATGTTTCATTTTCTAGAATTCAGAGAATTAAGGTATATATGTGTGTTAATGCATCATACAGTTGATACATATTCAGAATTCTGTGGGCTTTTGCCTTGAATTCTGAAAAAGATAATTCTGAGATTTTTACAACTTTATTGGAGATGGCGACTATCTTGGAAATGCATTTACAGACTCAACCTGATGATGCTTCAACATATGTATCCATTAGACTACAATGATACTTTAGATAATATGACATTAAACATGTTATAGTGAAAGCTTATAGATCAAACAATTATGAAAGGGTCTAACAGAACTTTAAAGAAAATGCTCATAGAAGAGAAGGGAGGTATGAGATCACCCAGAGATACATAATGACTGTTGATCTATAATTTTTTTATTAGATGGTTTTCTTTATTTACAATATCTCCTTTCCCAGGTTCTCCTACAAAAGAAAAAAATAAAAATAAAATAAAATAAGGAAAAAATAATAATAAAAAAATGAAACAAAAACTAACAGAATCCCCTGTGCCTTCACCCCTCCCCCTACTCACCACCCCACACTCTCACTTCCTGGCCCTGGCATAGAACTGGGGCATAGAACCTTCACAGGGCCAAGGGCCTCTCCTCCCATTGATGACCAACTTGGCCATCCTTTGCTCTACAGATGCAGCTGGAGCCATGAGTCCCCCCATATGTACTCTTCGGTTGGAGTTTTAGTCCCTGGGAGCTCTGAGGGTACTAATTAGTTCATATTGTTGTTCGTGCTAAGAAACTGCAAACCTTTCAGCTCCTTGGGTCCTTTCTCTAGCTCTTTCATTGGGAATCCTGTATTCAGTCCAATGGATGGCTGTGAGCTTCTACTTCTGTATTAGTCGGGTACTGTCAGAGCCTCTCAGGAGACAGCTATATCAGGCTCCTGTCATCCAGCAATTGCTGGCATCTGCAATAGTGTCTAGATTTGATGATTGAATATGGGAAGGATTCCTAGGTTGTGCAGTCTCTGGATTGTCCTTCCTTCAGTCTCTGTTCCATAGTTTGTCTGTCAAAATCCTTCCATGGGTATTTTGTTCCCCCTTTTAAGAAGAAACGAAGTATCCACACTTTGGTGTTCCTTCTTGAGTTTCTTGTGGTTTGTGGATTGTACTTTGTGTATTCCAATCTTCTAGGCTAATATCCACTTATCAGAGAATGCATACCATCTGTGTTCTTTTGTGATTGGGTTACCTCACTAAGGATGATATTCTTCAGGCTCATCCATTTCCCTTAGAATTTCATAAACTCATTGTTTTTAATAGCTGAGTAGCACTCCATTGTGTAGATGTATCACATTTTCTGTATCCATTCCTTAGTTGAGGGACATCTGGGTTGTTTCCAGTTTCTGGGTAGTATAAATAAGGCTGCTAAGAACATAGTGGAACATGTGTCCTTATTACATGTTGGAGCATCTTCTGGGTATATGCCCAGGAGTGGTATAGCTGGGACTTCTGGTAGTACTTTGTCCAATTTCCGGAGGAACCGCCAAACTGATTTCCAGAGTGGTTGTACCAGCTTGTAATTCCACCAGCAATGAAGGAGTGTTCCTCTTTTTCCACACCTTTGCTAGCATCTGCTGTCATCTGAGATTTTTATCCTAGCCATTCTGATTGTTATGAGGTGGAATCTCAGGGTTGTTTTGATTTGCATTTTCCTGATGACTAAGGATGTTGACTATTTCTTTAGGTGCTTCTCAGACATTTGGTATTCCTCAGTTGAGAATTCTGTTTAGCTCTGTACCCTATTTTTTAATTGGGTTACCTGTTTCTCTGGAGTCTAACTTCAAGAGTTCTTGTATATATTGGATATTAGTCCTCTATCAGATATAGGATTGGTAAAGATCTTTTTCCAATTTGTTGGTTGCCATTTTGTTCTATTGACAATGTCTTTTGCCTTATAGAAGCTTTACAACTTTATGAGGTCCCATTTGTCAATTCTTGATCTTAGAGCAGAAGCTATTGGTGTTCTGTTCAGGAAATTTTACCTTGTGCCTATGTGCTCGAGGACACTCCCCACTTTCTTTTCTATTAGTTTCAGTGTATCTGGTTTTATATGATGTCCTTGATCCACTTGGACTTGAGCTTTGTACAAGGAGATAAGAATGGATCAATTTGTCTTTTTTTTTATTACATATTTTCTTTATTTACATGCCATATGATTGTTCCTTTCCCAGTTTCCCCTCCAAAAAATAAACAAATGAACAAACAAACAAAAACAACAAGAACAAACCCCTGTTGCCTCCCCCCTACCCATGCTTGGCAACCCACCATCTCCCACTTATTGGCCCTGGCATTCCCCTACACTGGGGCACAGAACCTTCACAGGGCCAAGGGCCTCTCCTCCCATTGATGATTGACTTTCTGACAGTACCTGACTAACATAGATGTAGAGGCTCACAGCCATCTATTGAACTGAGTACAGAGTCTACAATGAAGGAGTTAGAGAAAGGACCAAAGGACCTGAACGGTTTGTAGCTCTTTAGGATGAACAACAATATGAACTAACTAGTACCCTCAGAGCTCCCAGGGACTCAACCCCCAACTAAGGACCGATTGTTTTGGCAGCATGTGTATAGTAGAGGATTGCAAAGTAGATCATCAATGGGAGGAGAGGCCCTTGGCCCTGTGAAGGTTCTGTGCCCCAATTTGTCTTCTTCTACATGCTAACCGCCAGTTGAGCCAGCATCATTTGTTGAAAATGCTGTCTTTTTTCCACTGGATAGTTTTAGTTCCTTTGTCAAAGATCAAGTGGCCATAGGTTTGTGGGTTCATTTCTGGGTCTTCAATTCTATTCCACTGGTCTACTGCCTGTCACTGTACCAATACCATGCAGTTTTTATCACAATTGCTTTGTAAGCAAGTCTGGGATGGTGATTCCACCAGAGGTTCCTTTATTGTTGAGAATAGTTTTGGCTATCCTTGTATTTTTGTTATTCCAGATGAATTTGCAAATTGTTCTTTCTAAGTCTGTGAAAAATTGAGTTGGAATTTTGGTGGGGATTGCATTGAATCTTTCAGCAAGATGGACATTCTTACTATATTAATCCTGCCAATCCATGAGCATAGGAGAGCTTTCCATCTTCTGAGATCTTCTTCAATTTCCTTCTTCTGAGACTTGAAGTTTTTTCAAACAGATCTTTTACTTGCTTAGTTAGAGTCACACCAAGGTATTTTATATTATTTGTGACTATTGTGAAGGGTGTGGTTTCCCTAATTTCTTTCTCAGGCTGTTTATCCTTTGTGTAGAGGAAGGCCACTGATTTGCTTGAGTTAATTTTATATCCAGCTACTTTGCTGAAGTTATTTATCAGGTTTAGGTTGGGATTGCTTCAAGTTTCTCTCCATTTAGTTTGGTGTTGGCTACTGGTTTGTTGTATATTGCTTTTACTATGTTTAAGTATGGGCACTGAATTCCTGAACTTTCCAAGACTTTTATCATGAAGGGATGTTGTATTTTGTCAAATGATTTCTAAGCATCTAATAAGATGATCATATGTTTTTTTCTTTGAGTTTGTTTATATAGTGAATTCTGTTGATGGATTTCCATATATTGAACCATCCCTGCATCCCTGGGATGAAGCCTACTTGATCATGATGGATGATCGTTTTGATGTGTTCTTGGATTTGGTTTGCTAGAATTTTATTGAGTATTTTTGCATCGATATTCATAAGGGAAATAGGTTTGAAGTTTTCTTGCTTTGTTAGGTCTTTATGTGGTTTAGGGATGAGTAATTGTGACTTCATAGAATGAATTGGGTAGAGTACCCTCTGTTTCTATTTTGTGGAATAGTTTGAGGAGTATTGGTATTAGGTCTTCTTTGAAGGTCTGATAAAATTCTGCACTAAAGCCATCTGGTCCAGGGCTTTTTTTGTGTGGGAGACTATTAATGACTGTTTCTATTTCATTAGCGTATATGGGACTGTTTAGATTGTTGATCTGATCTTGATTTAACTTTGGTACCTGGTATCTGTCTAGAAAATTGTTCATTTCATCCAGGTTTTCCAGTTTTGTTGAGTATAAGCTTTTGTAGTAGGCTCTCATGATTTTTTGGATTTCCTCAGTGTCTGTTGTTATGTCTCCCCTTTCATTTCTGATCTTGTTAATTAGGATACTGTCTCTGTGCTATCTAGTTAGTTGGACTAAGGGTTTATCTATTTTGTTGATTTTCTCAGAGAACCAGCTCCTGGTTTGGTTGACTCTTTGTATAGTTCTTTTTGTTTCTATTTGGTTGATTTTAGCCCTGAGTTTGATTATTTCCTGCTTTAGACTCCTTTTGGGTGAATTTGCTTCTTTTTGTTCTAGAGCTTTCAGATGTGCTTTCAAATTGCTGGTATATTTTCTCTCCAGTTTCTTTTTGTAGGCCCTTAAAGCTATGATTTTTCTTCTTAGGACTGCTTTTATTGTATCCCATAAGTTTGGGTATGTTGTGGCTTCATTTTCATTAAACTCTAGAAAGTCTTTAATTTCTTTCTTTGTTTCTTCCTTGACCAAATTATCATTGAGTAGAGTGTTATTGAGCTTCCACGTATGTGTTGGCATTCTATTGTTTATGCTGTTATTTAAGGAGCAGCCTTAGTTCATGGTGATCTGATAGCATGTAAGGAATTATTTCAATCTTGTTGTATCTGTTGAGGCCTGATATGTGACCAATTATATGGTCAGTTTTGGAGAAGGTACCATGAGGTGCTGAGAATAAGGTATATCCTTTTGTTTTAGGATAAAAAGTTCTATAGATATCTGTTAAATCCATGTTTCATAACTTCTGTTAGTCTCACTGTCTTTGTTTAGTTTCTTTTTCCTTGATCTGTCCATTGCAGAGAGAGGGCTGTTGAAATCTCCCTCTATTATTGTGTGCGGTGCAAAGTGTGCTTTGAGCTTTAATAAAGTTTCTTATATGAATGTAAATGCCCTTGCATTTGAACAATGGAGGTTCAGAATTGAAAGTTCCTCTTGGTAGATCATACCTTTGATGAATATGAAGTGTCCCTCCTTATCTTTTTTGATCACTTTAGGGTGAAATTCAATTTTATTCAATATTAGAATGGCTACTCCAGCTTTTTTCTTGGGACCATTGGCTTAGACAATTGTTTTCCATCCTTTTATTCTGAGGTAGTGTCTGTCTTTGTCACTCAGGTTGGTTTCTTGTATGCAACAAAATATTGGGTCCTGTTTATATACCCAGTCTGTTATTCTATGCCTTTTTATTGGGGAATTGTGTTGCCTCCCATGCCCAGTTCAGCCTCAGGCCTTTGGCGGCTTCCACCCAAGGCAGTCACCTAGGGAATTAAGCCAAAAGACCTTCTGCAGACTATTGGCTTATCTCTGAAAGAAGTTGCTAGAGAAGTTCCTGCTGAGATACAAATATGTCTGCAACAACACCTACTGCCTGAGGACATCCACAGACATCCCAGGGGGTTGGTGACCTTCGCTTGTGACTCCCTCCTGACTCTTTCCTGACTTCTCAATGTTTATGTTATGCAAATATTTTATTTCTGGAGGTTTCGGTTCTTACCTGCCTATATAAGCTCAAAACACCCCCAAGTAAAGAGGCTTTGATTGAGACTCAACTTGGCCTCTCCTCTCTTTGTTCTCTGACCCATTTAATTTTGCAGGTCCTGTCTGAACTCTGGTCTGAAGAGACCCACAGACTCGAGTGGAACTCTGGGACAGATCCACTCAGAATTGAGTCCATTGATATTAATAGATATTAAGGAAAGGTAATTGTTGCTTTCTGTTATTTTTGCTATTATAGTTGGCAATCTGTTCATGTGACTATCTTCTTTTAATTTTCTTGGAAAATTACTTTTTTGCTTTTTCAAGGATGTAGTTTACCTCCTTGTGTAGAAGTTTTCCATTTATTACCCTTTGAAGGGCTGGATTCATGGAAATATATTGTATAAACTTGGTTTTGTCATGGAATACTTTGGTTTCTCCATCTATGGTAATTGAGAGTTTTGCTGGGTATAGTAGCCTGTGCTGGCATTTGTGTTCTCTTAAGGTCTGTATGACATCAACTCATGATCTTCTGGTTTTCATAGTCTCTGGCGAGAAGTCTGGTGTAATTCTGATATGCCTGACTTTATATGTTACTTGACCTTTTTCCCTCACTGCTTTCAATATTCTTTGTTTGTTTTGTGCATTTTGGTGTTTTGACTATTATGTGGCGAGAGGAATTTCTTTTCTGGTCCAGTTTATTTGGAGTTTTATAGGCTTCTTGTATGTTCATGGCATCTCTTTCTTTAGATTAGTTAAGTTTTCTTCTATAATTTTGTTGAAGATATTTACTGGCCCTTTAAGTTGGAGGTCTTCACTCTCTTCTATACCTACTATCCTTAGGTTTGGTCTTCTCATTGTGTCTTGGATTTCCTGGATGTTTTGAGTTAGGAGCTATTTGCATTTTGAGTTTTCTTTGACTGTTGTGTCAATGTTTTTTATGGTATCTTCTGCACCTGAGATTCTGTCTTTGATCTCTTGTATTCTGTTGTTGATGCTTGAGTCTATGATTCCTGACTTCTTTCCTAGGATTTCTATCTCCAGAGTTGTCTCTCTTTGTGATTCCTTAACTGTTTCTACTTCCATTTTTAGGTCCTGGATGGTTTTGTTCAGTTACTTCACCTGTTTGGTTTGCTTTCCTATAACTCTTTAAGGGATTTTTGTATTTCCTCTTTAAGGACTTCTACTTGTTTACTTGTGTTCTCCTGTAATTCTTTAAGGGATTTTTGTGATTCCTCTTTAAGGGCTTCTGGAGAGAAAATGGAGTTCTCACCTGAGTCTCTGGGTTGGAGCACTCCCTGAAGGCAAGCTCTCTGCTTGAGGGGAAGGGGCAGAGAAGGCTGTGGATACGCAGAATCTTCTCCTAGGTGAAGAGGGAGGTAGATCTATAAATTTTTTAAATGTCAGTGAGACAGATAACATACTACTGGAAGATGCTGGTTTATGAAAAAAACAAAAACTGCTAAATTATATCACCCTCTCTATGTTAAGGGTATCCTAACTTCTAAATGGAAGGAATGAATACAGAAAAGAATCAGATTTGAGAGGGGGAGACCCCTTGAATATCCCGACTGCAAAGAAAAAGAAAAAAATCGTGAAGACCAACAAAATGAGTCATTGTATTGCTGTTCCCCCTACATGGGAGTGGCTCTGAGACTGGCTGAGACATAAAAAATGTCTCTAGCCAAAACCTGAGCTGTGCATAGCCAATAGAAAACATTTTAATGAGAGTGATACCCTCCTTTCCAGAAGATGAGGTGGATGATATTTGGTTGTTCAATGAATGATAGATATTTGTTGTTTTTTACTGGGGGATTGGGTGGGGTTTCCAAGTTGTTTTGGTTTTGATCAGGGAGGAAGCAAAATGAGGGAGGTTAGATTCAGGGATTTTTTTTCTTTCCTCAATTCTTTTCCTCCTGACTCATGTTATGGAAAGGGAGGGAGAAAGGATGAAAAGAGAAAGGGGATTTAGGAATTATAGAAAAAAAGGGGAGATTATTGAATCTACTCTTAAACTATAGAGCTGCTACTATTAAAAAGCTTATATTGGTATAGATCTTTGCAAATTGATACAAAATTATTGTTATATTTGGTTATAACATACTATATATCGACTCTTGCTTAACATATTGTACATATGCAATGTTAAGTTCTAGTCCTTTTAAAAGCTTCTATTACAAACTGTTAGATATTAAGAAATGTAATTTAATAGTTAATCAATCAAACTTATAGTCTTGTTAGATACTAGTATAGTCTATTATAGAAGTGTATTTCAAGATTGAACTATTAGTAAACAGAAACAAGCAACACTTTCCTATTCAAGTATACTATAGATATATAGTCTTTTAAAAACCTGAGCAATGCACAGAATATGGCATCAAGAGATGTTTTATCATAAAAAGATTTAATGACAATGAGCTAGTTCTACTCCTAGCAGCTTCCCATTCTATCTCAAGGAAAATGATGAGCATCAAAGCACTTCCTTATGGAGTTTGCTTCATATACCCTGGATAAGAATCTGCCCTTGATTCGACTGCTGTCGAAAACTGGACATAGCAAAGTTGATTGCCAAGCTTTGCCAGGACAGGGTAAGCAGTATTTCATAATTCCTGCTTCACAGAAAAGTCTGTCAGATATTCTGGGACATAAGGCCAAAAATGGATACTCCTGTGTTGGAAGAGATCTAGGGTGAGTGTCCAGGCTGTCTGCTCCTCTTTCACTTTTATAGTTTTGGAAGCTGTTTGCCTGATCTTCCAGCATACTCAGGTAATAATTATTCCTACTCAGGTCTCTGATGAGGTTGAAGACTAGATAGTAGTAATCTCACTATTCTTCTTAATTTGTTTCAGATTGAAGAAAATGTTCTTAAATCTAACAAGATGCAAAATATGATAGAAATTGATTTAGGTACAAAACTCTGAAATTTCCAAGATAAGATAGATAGGAGAGTACATTACTCATGTTGCCAAGTAAATATGGATTGGACATTGTAAATATATAGCTTGTTTGATAGTTTTCATAATTGTTATTTTTGTATATAGTTTATTATGTAAGGAAAAGAACCTTTTATTTGATTAAAAGTTGGGAAATATAGAAATAATCTCTTGAGTACTATGTAAAAGCATTCACCTGTCAATCAAAAGCTTAATGGCCAATTAGCTGAGGCAGGTATAGTAGGTGGGACATGCAGCAGAGAGAGAAGTCTGGGATTTAGTTAAGCATGAGGGAGATTCTCATGGGAACTCTGAGGAGATGGTGGTGTAAAGCTGAGAAAAATGTAACCACCCATGTGACACACATAGAATAAATAGAATAATTAAATTACTAGCTAGTTGGGAACAGAGCCAAGGCTATTTGCATAGGAATTTGTTCATAGATAAGAAGTTGTTGTGGGAAATATATAAAAGGACCAACAACCAGTGGACTACATGGCTCCAGCCAGGTGATCTCAATCGGTAGTCTCTCTGGCACAGAGCTGGAGAGTCCCTTGGCAGATAGTTGCCATGCCAGCCCCACGCAATGACCGTTGTCCACCCCATGGTCAGTCACCACAACACCCATTTACCCAGTAGAAATAAAGCTCGAGAAGCTAATAGTTAACTAGTCAGATTTATATATAAATAAATTCTCAATACATAAGATGCCCACACAATAATATCAAGCCAATCAATAATGGTACAGCTGTACATCTAGATTAGAGAAATTATCCCAATGTTCTAACCTGTATGATAGTAGACTCAGGATAAGAGGTCTACCAATGGTTATCTGCATGCTGCAGAGGCCCTGTATTAAGTATTTTTGTAGTTCATGAGACTGGAGACTTGAGCCCAGTCTTTCTCTGAAGGTTCAGATTTCTGGACAGCTGCTGATCTTTAGTTCATGTAGGAAGGGTGAAGAAGGTGAGATCTGAGGCCAGTGGAGGATAATGGCAGTTGTGGATATAAAGACAGTAGCAGAGGTAGCTTTAGCACTCTAGGACACTTGCTTGGGTTGAAATGAAGACAAGAAAACAGGAATTCTCTTTTCATTCGAATGTGTAATGCACTCTCTTTGGGACTAGATGCATTTTCTCATTGAGCCTCTCCTAATGCCCTATTAGACAAAGTGATAGTTGTATTTCCAAGGTGTTTGAGATCCATCAAGTTAACCATCAACATTACACATCCCGTTCTGTTTATTATGAACATATAGCTTCAGCTTAAGTAGTCTGTAGTGACTGTTTATGCCCACAAGGAATTTAGTGTTTTCCCAAAATAATGAAGTTCCTTTCTTTTATCCAATGTCTTGTAAAACAAAATGATTCATTGTCTTTGTTTTTTATTTTTATTTTTTTCAGAGATGCATGAACAATATGTCTGTTGCAGAGCTAGGAATGAGACTGGAGTGTTGAAGGTAGAGCAGCAGAGGGAGAGTGGAAGATCTGTAGTTAGCCAACTAGCTTCCCTGGAGAGGGTGGATTATTAATTTTAAATGACTCCTTCTGTCACTTTCATGATATGTTAAGCCATATACTTACTATGATGTGCTTTTCATTGGTCTTTTTGTATTTTCTTTTTCCTAACAAGAAACTGATATATCTAATGAAATTGTATAATCTATTTCAACCATTAATAAACTCAGTTTTTTATGTCATTCTTAATTTAATCTATTTCTTAGATTCTTGGATGACTTTCTGTCTATTTTAGATGATAAAAGTTAGGTTTGTACAGAAATTTAGGATAAACTATCAGTCTATACAATTTATTCAGGATTTTTTTTTTAGTTGGAAAATGTCTTTTAAGTATTTCGTTATAAGTTCATTTATATTTTTATGATGATTATTGTTATTTTACAGCTGTTTCAATAAAGGTTTTATACTATAGTAATATACAGATTGAATTTGCTTGTGTATATGAAGGAAAAATAAACTATTCTGTGGGTATATTTGTTTGTGTATGTGAATGATCTAAGAAGGAGAAATTGTGGTCAATGTGTGAGTGATATGGTGTGTGTGTGTGTTGTTTGTGTGTCTGTGTTTGTGTGTGTGCACGTGTGTGAGTGTGTGTAGGACATGAGTACATTTCTGGTGAGTATGTCTCCTTGTGCTTGTGTTTATTATTATGTTGATGATAAAATATAACAATTATAAAGATCCTAATGAATAGTATTTCCTAATTGGACCACATGAATGACAACATTTAAACCTATAGTTTTCAGAAACCACTGTGCCCAAGATTGTATCTTCCTTGTATCCAACATGGAGCTGCTCATGAGCTAATCTTGGTTCTTGTCTTATGATGCTAAAGAAACTCATGGTTCTTGTCTTTTCAAGGCTCTCCAAAATGTTAGAATTTTACCTTCTTACTCCCTTGTTTGTTTTTCACATCCTAATCTCAATACAACTTCTGTAACAATACTTGAAACAAAAGTCAGTTTCTCAAAATTAATTTCCTTGGGACTATCATATCGAACATAATGTGAGGTTTCATTTTTGTGGCACTGTAGTGCAAAGTAGGTCATCCCAAAGGCAGGGAAGGACATTAAGAAAGCCTCATCACTCAACACATGGGTCTGACAAACCACAGTCACACTGCAAGCATGAAAGCAAAATAGAATTTACGCCACATAACAAAAATATATGTATACAAAAAGTATGTTTGATGCTGAGGAGAACAGAGAGTGAAATATATTGATCACAATAATGTGGTATGACAAGCTTTTTCAAGAAGAAATAAAACTCTTAATAGATCTATATTTGGTATAATAAACTACAGATTTGTCAAGTGAAACTTTGTAAATATATATATATATATATATACATAAGTATATATATGTATATATATATATATATATACATATATATGGAAGTAAAGTAACTTTCAACTTGTTACAAAAAATTACAGAGGTTGGATTATAGTTTCAATTTTCTTCTTATCATGGTAATAGCAAATCAATTGTTTCAAGATAAGACTCTTCATTTGACTATTAAATAATGAAATTTACTGTGACAAAATGAATGATGGGACTTTTCATAGTGTTTGAGAAACAATTTGTACTAATTTGAGTGAGGTACTAAAAAAAGCCTGCTTAAATAAGCATGACATCTGGTCGTTATTACTGACTCTGCCCTCCATGCTAGATGAGTAGTAGAAGGAGAAAAATTAAAACAAGAGCACACTTTGCTTTAAATCAAATTGAAGTGCACATAAATCACAGGAATCAACATAAATAAAGTATGTTTTAAAGCAATTGGAAAGAACCCTTACTTACACACAGACACACACATACATATATTCATATGGGTAAAATTTGTGTAGACATGCGTTCTATAGTTTCATTTTTCTCATTCCATGAATACTAACTAAATTAGGTTCCCTAGAGAGAAACTGGAGGAACCATATCATTGTTCAGGAAGCAGGAACTGGCTTTTGATAAAAGGCTTCCCATTCTTGTGCAGAATCCATCTGGGACCTTCACACTTGATTACTATAATATTTATACAATATAGCTTTGACATAAAGTTGAGAAATATAACACATTTAACACTATAAAAAATTGGCCATCATCTGATATTTTAATGAATTGGAAGACAGCCTACTTTGCTTTGTCTCAAATCAAGAAGCAGTGCCAAATTGTTCACTGAACACTACTTGATGTTTTTACAAAGAATGTTTGAGATTGTTTTCTTAAAAGATGTGAATCCAAAATTCTTTCACCATTACACTATAAAGCTGGGATGAATATAGGAACTTCTTACAGACTCCATTAATTATGGTAGCAAATCAATAGCATTTCCCTATGAAAACAATAAAATAATATTGCAGGCTTTTAGAAACTATTTTTCTTCATAGGTAATTGTAATTTATTATGCTGATTTTGAAGGTTTAAAATATTAAAAACTGATTTATTTGACTATTAAATTGATAATAAATTCTATATCAAGCATTTCAGATAATATTCCTATAAAATTAAAAAAAATCAGTAAAACTAGACACCTAAAATGGCATCTCAAGGCATCATAACATTAAATTTTTATATAATATAAACATGAGAGTTACTAAAACATAGAATTTCAGGAAAATTAAAATATGCATGAACATTCATTTTTTTCCCCATCAGATCAAGCACAGCTCAAATGGTATATTTAGAAAATAACTTTGGTCCTGTGGTATTTTTTCAAAATATAATATCAAGCCAGTCAGAATAACGTGCCAGATAATATAAATTAAGATTTATTTTGTGATGTTTTGAATGAGAATGACCATATTAGGAAAATATATTTAAATGTTTGTTTAAAAGTTGGTAGACTGTTTAGGAAGGATTAAAAGTTGGGGCCTTCTTGGAGGAAATGTGTCACTGGGGGTAGAATTTGAGGTTTTAATCCCACCCACCGTGTGTGTGTGTGTGTGTGTGTGTGTGTGCGTGTGTGTTTCAATCTAACTTATGTCTGGGCCAACCAGCTTCTACTTCCTCTCCACACAGTGTCATGCATGAACTCTTTCAGGTGGCTTGGGTCTCAAGTAAGATGAATCCTTGGTTGGTCACTCCCACAAACTCTGAACCATCATTTTTCCAGCACATGCTCTAGACAGGAAAAATTGTAGGTCAAAGGTTTGGGAGCTGGGTTCATGTGCTAGTCCCACTACTAGTGTCTTGCATTGTTATAGAAGATGACCAGCTCAGACTCTGTACCCTCTATTACTAAGAATCCTCTCTAGGGACATCCTCGGAGGTTCCAGGAAATTTGCACTTAGTTTGTCATCAGCCCTTGTATTAGGGTTCTCTAGAGTCCCAGAAATTAGGGAATGTCTCTATATTTTAAGGGAATTTATTCTAATGATGTGCAGTCTGTAATCCAACTAACCCAACAATCAACAGCTGTGAATGAGAAGTCAAGAATCTAGTAGTTACTCAGTCCCCGAGACTAGTTGTTTAAGCTGGGTTTCTGTAGAAGTAGGTACCAACCAATGTGCTGGCAAGTAAGTACATGCAGTTGAAGAAGAGTGAATCTTCTTTCATCCAATGTCCTTATGTAGGCCTCCAGCAGAAGGTGTGGCCAAGATTAAAGATATATACCACCATGCCTGGATATGGAACTTGCTTTATTCCAGGCTGAGCTTGAATTTAGGAGGTAGCTTATTCCAAATGCACTCAAGTTGACAACCAGGAATAGTCACCACATCCCTTCAAATGACATCTAGTTTCAGTCATCTCTAACCACACCCTAGGTTGGTTCCAGTTTCTGGAAATTGTTAATACAACCACTATGAATACAGATGAAAAATGTGCTTGTGGTAACATGAGGTATCCTTTTGGTATATACCTGACAGTGATATAGATGTGTCTTGAGGTAGATATATTCCCAATTTTCTAGAAGAAGCACCGTATTGACTCCATAATGTCTGTACAACTTTATGTTTCCAGAAGCAATGGAGAAGTTCTCCTCTTGCTCTACATCCTCATGAACAGTTTCAAAAATAAGTTTTAAATTATCTTTCAAATTCTACACACTTTATGAATCATCCTACATAGATGTAAACCATCATTTTCCTGTTCAATCTTTGATCAAGTGTGGCCTTTATAGGGTGTCCATAACTTGTTGCTACTGTATGTTACCTTTTTTTCTTACTTAACCTTCTAGTGTTCAGTACTTCAACTTAAGGGTCAACTTAAGTATTTGTTTTACATCTTGTTTATCTAAAAGAAACTACATTAAGCTATATTCATAGACTTATTTTAAATGCAAGTATAGAAATGTATTTCTAAACATTGGTAAAGATTACTTACCATAATATCTGAGAAGTATGCATGACTTAAAATAGTCACAAATCAGTTAAATGCAAAGGAGTACTAGATCAAAGATTATATTCATATTTTTTCTGAGAATTCTCTTATTTTCTTCTCTTTTTCTGTTATTCTTCTTTCATACATTACATTTTTGTCCACAGTTTTTTCTCCTTATACTCTTCCCAATCCTCCTCTATCTCCCCTGTCTTTGGATTCTCTCCTCCTCATTTGAGAAACCATTACATTTTATATACATATTAATGGAATGTCTCGACTTATTTTTGGTTCTTGTCTCATTAATCCCAATTTTAATCATACTATTTTAAATGCTAATCAATTATTGTTACAAACTTTTACTTGCTTCTGGTTGCATTTATAGCAAAGGACAAAATATCATGTATTTTTCTTTGTTTTTTTTTTTTCTCTTTTCATCTGTCAGTATCTGGTGTTGTGCTATGTTATCTATAGTAATTCTTGTCTGTATATTTTTAGAATATATCATTCACTCTATTTTTAATCATTTTGTGTTCTATATTCCTTCTTTTAAGCATTTTAATATTCCCCTTCTCACTCTGTTCTTTTTAAAATACATATATACTCTATTTTACTGTAAATATTCTTTTTATAAAGAGTTTCATTTTTGCAAACATGAAAATAAAATGTTTTTGAAAAATTGTTTTAAAGATGCTACAATTACATGAGCATTTGGAGCACCAGACTGAATAGATTTTGTGAGGAGTATCTACTGATTAATGATGTATACACCATTCTCTCTCAGTTTAGATACTCAATATAATTAAACTAGGGTTATTGGTCTTTAGAAGAAAATAGTAAGTTTCTGTCTCAAAGAAATCCTCATCCTGGGTTAGTACATTGTACAAGAAATCTATGCCTTATATTTAATTTTCCATAAACCCATGTTGAAAGCTGGGTATTGATGTAATGGTCTTAGGAAGGGGACCTAGAATAGGGGCTCATATCTTTTGCAGAATACCAGAGTCTTTATCCCTCATTGTTTTCTGTTTTCTTTTGAAAGAACAAGTTTCTACAGAACATGTTATTTCCTTTAATCTTTCTCTCTTCTCCATGCATCTGTCTCTGCCTCCTTCATGACCATACCATGAGGTGTTTTGAGTCCCTTTACAGATATAGCTGAACAGACCTGACCTTCGTAACTTTCTTCTCTAGAGATGAAATAAACATTCTTTCATATGAATTACCACATAAAGACCATCTCTTATGATGGGAGAAAACCAAGTAAGATAATTTATACTGTGTGTTTAAAGCTAGAATGCAACTTCTCAGTTATAAATAGATGTCATTTATTCAAGGTTACTGTCCTCAGACAATTTAAACAGACTACTGGTAGCACTTTACTTCAGGTAATATAAAATATTACTTATTATAAATGATATAAGGAAAAGAGGTTAAACATGGAATATGAATCCTCACTGAATAGAAGTTGAAGAGGAAGTGCAAAATGTTTTCTAATCTTTTTTTTTTTTTACTTTACCAAAAATACCCATCATTATTCCCCAATTAGGCACTTTGGTGAATCATGTGTTAAGTCCTCCAATAACTTCTACTCCTTGAGGATTAGTGTCTTTAACTTGTATTCACTGGTCAAATTCACTATGCATTCTTTCAATATTATAAACTAGAGATTCATGGTAGTGTTAATATATAAACTAAGTATAAAACATAGCTGTCTTAAAGTCAGGAGATGATGAGGAAAATGGATGATTTTTTTTCTACATACAGAAAAGTTAGTAAAGACAAATTTAATAAGGGACAATACTGGTAATTATATGATATTACCTAATCCTACTTGAATCTGTTATGACTGAGAGAGTTAAATTTCGAGGCTGTCAATGTCGTATATTTTCATTTTATCATCAAGATTCTTATTTAAATAAATACAATAGAATAAATGAATCAAAGATCCACTGAATCAGAATTGAGAGTTGGCACTATTCATTTCTTAATTAAATTTTTACAGATCATTGCTTCTAGAACATCAAGTACAATTTATGATTAATTATGAAAACAATTTTCTAGGATTCATGTCTCTTTTGAGCAGTGTATTGGAATTGATGAATATAAAACCCCAAGAAGCAAAGTCCATGAATGTTAACAATTAAGAAGCTGAAGAATTACCATTGTTCCCAGCCAAATTGACATGCCTCACTTGTCTACATTAACATTTACTGGATTCTTTTTAAATTTCATTTTTATCAGTGGTTTGTGATGTAAGGAAGGAATTATTTTTAAATGGACACTGCAATATTATAATGAAGCTTAATTTATAATAGCTGGAAAACTAAACACAATATTAATTCAGAGTTACTTAAAGTGGTCATCATGCCTGTAAATAAGTTTATATTCATTCACAGATCTAAATGAAGATGCATTACTAATAATTATTATATGGAACACAATTAGCAAAGCCTTTAATTCAACCTCCATTTGCAATGAGCATATTTCCCAAACTCAAATAAAAACTAAAGAAATCCTAGAATTATTCTTATTTTTAAAACTATGATGTTTTGTAAAAATTAGAAAATAAAGCTGGGCATAGAGTCTTATGTCTGTAATCTTAGTACTCAGGACTTAGAGGTAGGGGCATCAAGAGATAAATACCAGACTAGGATACATAATGAGAACCTCTCTCAAAAGGAGGAGGGGGAGGAGGAGGAAGAAGAGGAAAAGGAGGAAGAGGAGGAGGAAGGAGAGGAGGAGGAAAGGGAAAAGGAAATGCAGAAGGAGGAGAAGAATTAGAAAGAGGAAGTAGGAGAAAAGGAAGAGAAATTTCTACACACCAATTGTGTAGAATTATCAGTTATGTATAGTTTACCTTCTTTATCATTTTGCTTCCCCTCATTAATATAGGCTTCTCTGTCTCCACATAGTTATATAGATAGAGTTACCCATGCCTATATGTGTGTGTTATATAATGCATAAATAAATATATACAGAAAGATTGTACTATAGTGAATTATATATTTTTATGTGTTTATATATATATATTCACATCTAAAATTGATATAGTAGATAAACTATATCATCTATTGTTATGTGTATGGTTTTGAAAAACATGAAGGAATAGTGGAATCCCTGTGTGACTTATTCCTCAAGACTGCATAATTTATTTCCAAAGTATAGAGCTGGTATACAGTTCTTTGACAGAATGATTGCCTGGCATAAATGTAGTCATAGGTTCAGTCTCAGGACAGTAATATTAAAAATTATTCAACATAATTTGGTGGTTAATACTGGCTCATTATTTATGCTCTATATTCAAATGTATTGTTGATATTGTGTCAGACTCTAAATAATATTTAATTAATATATTTCAATTTATTTAAGACTGGTGTTTCTCAGTTTCGAAATTTTCAGTTTTATTTTACGAGATGTAGTCTTGATTTTTAAAATCTTCCTTGTTTGATTAATATTGTTTTTAATTTTAGTATTCTGTCTATGCATGGGTATGTATCTGGATATGTGTCCATGAATAGATAGCTTTGATGAGCTATTTAGAAATGATATCTAACATGTTTCCCCATACAGAATATTTGTTCCTTTGGAACAAATATGTAATTTACGGGAACAATTATGAGGTTATGTATCTCATTTCTCATTAAATATTCAACAATTATTTTTATCATGTAATGATTTTCAATCACATTTCACTTCTGCTTCATGTGAAATTATTCTAATGTCTAATATTTATTGTTAATTCAAGTGAATTGAGTAAAACATAAGAAGAGAGCTTAATAAAGCAATCTACTTTGGATGCCAGCAGTGGTGTATCCAGAGATAGATCAGCAGAGACTAAACATAACAAATGGCTTAATTTCTCAATGCATTCATCATAGTGTGCCATTATTGGGGAGAGTGAGATATGCATCATAGGACTTAGTTAATAGAAGTAGATGGCTGTGCCACATATCCTTGTCCTGCTCTGCTCACTCCAACATGGACCCTTTCAGTCCCTTGTGAGCTACATGATGGGAGTGATTCTCTCTTGGTTTTCAAACCATAATGGTATGGTACCTGCAAAAACATGAATCAAAATAAACCATTCCTTCTTTATGTTGTTTGGTCACGCATTATAATCACAGTGGTATTATTGTACCAATATATTTATATATTTAATTATCATTTTCATTTGTTTAGAAAGTTAATTCTCATTTATTACATTTATTTATTCTCTTATACAAAATATTTTATATGTATGAATAATGAAGTAATATAATATATAATAAAATGTAATGGTATGTCTTGGTGTGTCTGTATTTACTTATAAAATCATATTCTAGTGAGTCATTTTCTCTTTTCCCTACAGAGGTTCTATTATCAAACAAGGCTTAGTGAATAACTGCAGAGATCTATAGCAGTAGGTGTTTGTGGTCTGGCTTTGGACTGCTGATGGTCTTCCTCTCACTCTTCTTCCATCTTCTGAAATCTTTTGGTACTAGGTTGACTTTGAGAGATAGAACAGTAGATTCTGTATGTCCTTTACCCTTTTATAAAGCCTATTCATGCCTTTAAGCATTTGTCTATAGGTGAAGTCATAGGAATTTTTTTATTAGATGCTTTCTTTATTTACAATACCTCCTTTCCCAGGTTCCCCTCCAAAAAAACAAAAAAAAATAAAATAAAATGAAATTAAACAAAAACTAAAACAATCCCCTGTTCCCTC
>NW_022196910.1:31689775-31719205 GCF_008632895.1 Mastomys coucha | reverse complement strand
TGAATATGGGAAGGATTCCCAGGTGGAGCAGTCTCTGGATTGTCCTTCCTTCAGTCTCTACTCCATAGCTAGTCTCTGCAACTCCTGCCATCGGTATTTTGTTCCCC
The DNA here is from genome assembly GCF_008632895.1 of Mastomys coucha. NCBI lineage: Eukaryota > Metazoa > Chordata > Mammalia > Rodentia > Muridae > Mastomys > Mastomys coucha. The sequence continues at coordinate 31,719,098 of NW_022196910.1, read as the reverse complement.
CTTTTAAGAAGGAATGAAGAATCCACACTTTGGTCTTCCTTCTTGAGTTTCTTGTGATTTGTAGATGGTACTTTGTGTATTCCAATCTTCTAGGCTAATATCCACTTATCAGAGACTGCATACCATCTGTGTTCTTTTGTGATTGGGTTACCTCACTTAGGAAGATATTCTCCAGGTCCATCCATTTCCCCAAGAATTTCATAAATTCATTGTTTTTAATAGCTGTGTAATATGCTATTGTGTAGATGTACCACATTTTCTGTATCCATTCCTCTGTTAAGGGACATCTGGGTTGTTTCCAGTTTCTGGCTAGTATAAATAAGGCTGCTAAGAACATAGTGGAGCATGTGTCCTTATTACATGTTAGAGCATCTTCTGGGTATATGCCCAGGAGTGGTATAGCTGGGTCCTCTGGTAGTACTATGTCCAATTTCTGGAGGAACTGCCAAACTGTTTTCCAGAGTGGTTGTACCAGCTTCCAATCCCACCAGCTTGAAGGTAGATTATGCCAACTTAGCAAAATAATTATCATGAAATCTTGTCAGGGCCAAAGATCTCCTCAATCATGTTTTATTTATAAGTAGGTCAAATCCCCCTACAAATCCCTCTTGTTGAGTGGTTTGGCTTGAATCTAATCAGAGACCATATTGTTACCTTATTACTGTTAGTACTACTATTGTCCTATTATTATTCCTTCTGTAGGAACATCTTGCCTGGCATGTCAATATAAGAGTTTGTAGGGTTTAGAGCTACATAAGACTGTTAGTATCTTTTTTCCTCTTGGAACCTACATAGTATCCTTCAACCTACTACTTTAGTAGAGGTTTGATAGACATTTTAGAGATTCCTCAAGTTGTAATTTTGACTCTACATCAGTTTATTCTTTGTACTCATACATTGTGTATGGTATAAATCAATCCAATTTTATTGTCTTTGATGATTCAAAAATTAGTATAATGGTGAAGTCATGATTCTCTGAGCATAAATTTATCTTTCTGGGAGAATCTGTCTTTGTCTATGTTTTCATGTCTTCTTTATCTATATTCTTTAGCTTATAAATCAATTTGAAAGCACATCATTCTACCTCTTGCTTTTGTTACATTTTTTTTTCTTGTATCTGCTGCTCTAACATCCTTTTTGTGAAGACTTTTGAGTCTTTGGTAATCACCCATAAAATTAAGAACTATCTCATTCACAATCTTAATTGAGTCATGTCTAAAAATTTCCTTTTACTATTTATGGTAAGATATTTATGATTTCTGAGGATTTGTTTGTGAATATATATTAAGGCTTTATTTATTCTACTATATTTCCAAATGCTCCAGGACTGTTCCAATATACTCTATATAATAATGTATATAAAAGGTATATATAACATATGAAATAATATATAACATTTTAAACCAATATTTTAAATGAGTAAAATATAGAGCTATAAAGACTATACCTTCATAATGTTTGATTTTAAAATATGTGATATATATGTTTAGTCAGAGAATGTAACATGAAATATTTAACTATAAATTCTTTTGTTGTTTCTACCAAAAATATTTCCACTGTGTCCAAGGTATTTTTATAGAATAAAAAAAAAAATCCAAGAACCACATAAAAATCATTTAAAAACATCATGGTCTATTATCATGGAAATTTATTTTACAAAATTAACTCATTTTGTTTAGTACTATCTCAAGAAAATGTGAGAAGATTGATTTTTTTCTTGGTATACTCATTGATCTCTTCAACTGCTCATACATAGACTAAGTGGATTTGCATTTACTAAGCTTAGAGACACTAAAAGAACATGTGTGTGCATAAGTGAGTTCTGAGACCTGAGGGTGAGTGTATATAGAATATTTGCAATAGTTATTTTTATATTTGTCATGACAAATGACTTAAAAAAGGAAGCATTAATTCTGATTCACAGTTTAGAAGTTCAGTTCTTTATGTTAGGGAATGTACTGCATCATAAGTACGAGGTAGCTGCCACTATGTCTTAGCAATTAAGATCACAGAGAAGAATGCGGACGTCTTCTGGGTTTCTCCTTCCATTTAGTCTACTACCCATCTTGGACTACGGACCATCATGTTCCTCACATTTGGTATCTCTCACTGTGCAAATTTATCTCTGTATATACAAAAGCTCTTTGTGAATGCTCACAGCCACGCTCAGAGATTTTTCTCCAAGGTAATTCGGAATCCTATCAAATTGACAATTAACTAATCATCAGAGAATTATTAGACTATAAATGTCTGATTAAAATCACAGTATTTTATTTCTTTTTTTTTCTTTGTTTTTCTTTTCTCTCCCACTCTTCATTTCTTTCTCTCTTTCTTTCTTTCTTTCTTTCTTCCTTTCTTTTGTCCTTTGATAATATCTTTTATAGCCCAGGCCAGTCTTTATAGCCTTTAATTTGCTATGTAGTAAGTGTTGGCTTTAAAATCCCTCATCACCTTACTATGTGCTACCTACCATACTAGGCTCAAAATCCTAATACTTTGATGATACATTAATTGAACACTGAACTTATTAAAAAAAATTTGAGAAATAAAATACATTATTTACATGAAATAGAAAAGATATGTTATTAATAAATTTACATGATCAAAGAGGTTGAAATTTTCTAACATCCATTCCCAGAATTTTTGAATCCCCCAAAAGCTATAGCTATAGCTCAATAGAAGAAGCCAGAAGATTCAGAAATAGGAATGCTAATAATATAGCCTGTATGCTAAGACACCCAGAAAAAGGAGAAAACACTTGATGAACATGTTAGAGTCAAACAGCTTTATTTCTGACATGTAATATCTTCAGCAAGAGGAATCTAGTCTACAGTAGAGGAAGTTATAGGTTTTTTTTGTTTGTTTATTTTTTTGTTTTTTCTCCTTCAATGTTTTATGGTGACTTCAGGCTTTTTGAATGGAAATTTTCCCACAGTTTATAAACTCTGTTAATCTTCCATAGACATACCTTCACAGTACATCCTGCAGTTTTTCTTGACCAATTCTCTTGGCATCTTCTGAAACAGTCAAGTTGACAGTCTAAGTTAAGAATCTGAATATCGTTGTGCTATGTTGTAGATTCTCTGGACCTTAAAGATGAGGAAACAATGACAAAAAAAAAAAAAAGCAAAACAAACAAACAATCAAAGCCTGAAACTATTACTGTGGCTCAGAGTGCTCACAAAAGGGACCTAACATGCCTTCCGAAAGACCCAACAAGCAACTGAAAGAGTCAGATGCAAATATTTACATCCAACCAATGGACAGAAGCTACTGACCCCTATGATTGAAAGGGAAAAACTGGAACAAGGTGAGGCTGACGGCAACCCTGTAGGAGGATCAGCAGGCTCAATTAACCTGAATCCCTGAGGTCTATCAGACACAGAAACACCAACCAGAAAGCATACACCAGGTGATATCAGGCCCCCAGCACATAAACAGCAGAGAACGGCTGAGTCTGGGTTAAGTCAGAGAAGATGCAACCTAACCCTTAAGAGACTGGAGGCCCTAGGGGTTAGTGAGGTCTGGTAGGGTTGGGTGGTGGGAGGTGGGGACATCCTCATGGAGATTAGGTGGGAAGAGGAGGTGGAGAGTAGAGGTATGGGATGTGGAACAGTTATGGGGGAACTGGGAAGGGGACAAAATCTGGATTAAAAAAATAGATGAAATAAAAATTAAAAATAAATTAAAAAGAACTATCTTCAGAGGCTTGATATGCAAGGAATATTGCATGCATGTTTTAAAGTTATATTTATTGATGCAAATGCTGAGGTAATATGAAAAGATTGTTAATAGTGAGGCTGGAAAGATGGCTCAGAGGTTAAGAATGTTTTTTGCAGAGGATCCATGTTTGGTTCTCAGAACCAATATCAGGAAACTCACAATCATTTGTAACTCCAATTTCTATAAGATACATTGCCGTGTTATGGCCTCTATAGGCATCATATATGTGAATACACTCTTTAAATATCTTCTTGCAAATATTAATAATAGTGTTACCCTTTATATTCCTATACTTAAGTGATATGATACTAAGAAACTCACAAAAAATACTCTTCAAATTCAATTATTAGCACTATATTATAAATATCTCCACAAAACAGCCAGGTTTCAACTTCAGGCTGAAGGGGGCATAAGATCCACAATTCTACTACCAACAAAAATATCAAAAAAAAACCTTCAGATTTTTGCCATATTTTAATGTAATGTTTTTGAAGGAACTAAAGTAAGTAAATTAAAATACTACTCTTGGGATAGTATGTGAATATTTATGATGTTATTGCCTTGATTGTTTGTCTTTTATACTTCTATATGAAGAAGGAAAATAAAGATAAAAGCTAAAGCTGTTCACATTTCCATGAAGAAATAACAGTATTAAGAAAATATTGCTAAACATAAGTGGACATGTAGAGGCATTACTTTATTAGAAGTAGGAGGAGAGGACCTCAGCCCTGTGAAGGTTCTGTGCCCCAGTGTAGGGGAATGCCAGGGCCAGAAAGTGGGAGAGGGCAGGGTGGCAGGCATGGGGAAGTGGGAGGCAACAGGGGTTTGTTTTTGTTGTTTTTGTTTGTTTCTTTGTTTTTTGGAGGGGAAACTGGGAATGGAGAAATTTACATGTAAATAAAGAAAATATCTAAAAAAAAAGAAAGAAATGTGAATATCAACAGACCTACTAACATTTTTTAAAAAGTGTTTTTAAGTATCAGCTGAATTAATCCGAAAGCCCATAAGTACAATATGTTAGGTGATGAATCAGCAAATACTTACTTTCTTAAGTATGTATATTTTCTACTTAAAAGGTTTGTGAAACTGTGCATTTAATACTTCTTATTCAAATTAGAACTACCTATACATAAAACAACTTTTGTGTGAGTGATAATTCCTTCTTTATTCTTCTTCATACACATTGACACTTGAGATATAGACTTGAGACACAAGTCTAGGTGAGATCAAACCCTCTCAAGGTGGATTTCTTTTTTTTTTTTCCTTTGGTTGCCCCCTCTGAGGTTCAAACTCAGAGGTGGATTTCTTTAACACTCTGTGTTAACATGTCAATTTCTGCCTCTACAACCCTATGGTATTTTAACTTTTCCAATTTTTGGTATCATGTAGTTACTAGAAAAGCAATCTACCATATCTATAGGTGAATGTTTAAATTCTTGATATTATTTTAAAAGCAAATGCTAAGGAATATAAATTTCTTGAAATGTTTAATGTTTTCTATTCATATATACTTTCTGCTGTGTCTTCTTAAATGGTAAGCACCCTGTGATTATGGCAATAAATGTTATGTTATATAACATTATATATCTTATCAATGATAGATGATCCTTTTTGTTACATTACTACACCATGATTTGTGTGTGTGTATTTATATATGTCTCTCTCTCACATACATACATATATGCATTGTGTAGGCTTTTTCAAAAAACCTGAACTGATTCTATTTTCTCTTAATGTGTTGAGAATTAAAACCTTTTTTTCTTTCATCACTTGAATTTTATGTGTAATGTAATCCAAAATCACATGTAAAGGAAATTAAATATTTAAATCATAATACTACCTCCCTAACCAATTGCCAACATCACATTTCCATGTTTATTTGCTGTTCATTCACGATAAACTTGAATTTCTTGCTAAGGAGGGAGTTTAAAGTTAGCATTTTACATCAAGTAAACAATATACAGAAAGAATCTCTTTTCACAAGATACACAAAGTGATGTCATATGGTGGGTGGGAGTGGAGAGAAATTGATTCTAGGCAGAAGGCCCAGCATGAGCTGGAAGGATATTCAGTAAACATATGTAGTTTGGTGTGGCTGCAGTGTGGGGTAAAGCTTGTTTTGACAAATGTGGAGAACATCATATGTTCTCTGCCTTCCATAAAGGCAAAGATTAAATAAAAATGTAATTCTTACATACCTCAAGTGACAGATAATTGTACATCTTGGTTTTGGTCACAAGGACAGTCTATGTCAACAGTGAATGCATATACAAATGATCTGAGGAATTTTTATAAAATCAATTGATATCTTGCCTCTTTCTGTATTTAAAATGTTCAATTACTATTGCTTATTTTATCCATATGAGTGTTTTGCTTACATGTATGTTTGTCCAACATGTACATGTCTTGTGTCCATGAAAGTTAGAATAGGATATTAGGTCCCTTGGAACTGGACTTGTAGAAGTTTGGATGTTGGAATCTGGGTACAGAAAAATGGACTTTGATCTTTTCAAAGAACATCAAATGTTCTGGACTATGGAGCCTTCTTTCTAGGTACCCTCTTATGGCATTTTAGAAATGTTTTCAATAACTTTATCACTGATATACCAATGGTATGATTGGTCAATCATATGAGAACATTTAAAGAATTGTAAAAGTATATATCGGGATTCTAAAAATGAAAGCTACAAAATTCATTAGCCTAAATTAGAAGAATTAATATTTTCTACATGTCTCTACCATCCAGGTGATCTCCACACTCAATACTATTAATATTAAAATCTCAGCAAAATGACAATTTAACCATGAGCTGAATTAGGACAGCTTATGTGGGCAGAAGTTAGCCTAGGACACTTTAGTCCTACACAATGAGCTACAGTCAACTAAGGAATTCTGAGAGAAAGAGAAATAGTTTTGTCCAGGCAAAGCATAGGAACTGATTATAGAAATTAAATGGTCACACCTGAAAACATGCATGGAGGTAACATACAGACTTAGCAGGTTATTTTTATATACTTAGGAATATAAATGTAGAATCATATACATATATATGTAAGAACAATTAATAAAAATGAGGGCATGAAATTGAAACAGCAAAGAGGGGTATATGACAGCATATGGGAGGAGGATAGGAATTGGGAAAATGATATAATTATAACTTAAAAAGAAAATCTGATATAGTGGGCACATATTGGAAAAAAAATTCTTCAAATCCACATGAGCCTTAAAGCAAAGCCACCACAGTTAAAAACAAGAGAAATGAAATCAGGATAGTTCAGGATACACATGAATATAGAGTAGAGAAAGGGTTAATTCAAAATTTAACTCATTTGTGTTTGTGTGTGTGTGGATGTGTGTATTTGAAACAACTGAGCCAAGTATAATGATATGAGAAGATACAATTAAAGAAAATATCCTTGAAATTCTAACATTCTTTGAATAAAACTTATACAAAGAATTGCTTTATACTTGTTTTAGCAATGATTTTTTGAACACATCATTAGGAACAGAAATTAACAATGGCAACTGCAAAAGCTTTTGTAAATCAGAAGATCAATCAAGAGAAGAAGCCCCTGAAGAACTAGCAGAAGACATGTGCAAATTTGTGGCTGTAGAGAAAACAGTGCCTTAGAAGCATCAGTCATTTGACAAATAGGAAAAAACTGTAGCCTCAGTAAAAATTGAACAAATATTCAGAAAAACATTTTCTAAGGAAAATATTTGAATACATAATGGAGAAATAAATGAGGAGAGTCAAGAACATCTTTTGTGAAATAAAATATCATTCACTTCTCTTATAATCCCACAAAATATATGTATACAAAATAAATATTTGCATATGCAATACATATTTACAAATAAAAATTTGTAAAGTTGTAAATTTTACAAGGTATTCACTGAAATTCAAAAATTTTAAATTTGTGGTTTTCAGTATGGAAGTTTCTTCAGAAATCACGAAAAGAATTAACATACAACCCAAAATTTTGATTTAAAATAACTGAAGTGAACATGTGGAAGGGAGATTTGCACTACCAATTTCATTGTAATAATATCATTTGTATTTATAATACATGGAAACAGAATTTATCCTTTGATAACTTAATTGATAAAGAAAATATCATGTATACACATGATTGAATGCTATTCTCCCTTGTGAATAGGAGGAAGGAAACATCACCATTTGTGAGAAGTTAAACAATCTGGAATACATTGTGCCAAGTGAACTCAAGAGTGCAGAGAAGGACAAATGCCATATAACTCTATTTCTGTCAGATATCTGTAATAGACAGACTTACAGAAGCAAGCTCTTGTGGCTACCAAAATGACAGACTTGAAGAATATGTCAAGCAATTGTTCAATGAGTATACAATTTCAGTTATCCTACAAATATAATCTCTAAAGAACTTGTATAATTCTTCAATAGGCCTGTAAATCTATTGTTATGATTGATAATACAATATCTAAAATTTTTCACAAAATATATCAATTTAACACAAAATTTGTAGTGTTATCACAAAAAATAACACAATTAAAAGCAAAGTGACTAAGGAGCTAAGGAGAACCACTGGAAATTTTACTTCCTCGTATTTACTATAATTGTAGAGCTGTTTGTATATACCCAAGTCATCAAGCTGTAGATAGTAAATATATGCAATTATATGCATGTCAATTAGACCTCAACAAAAATGTTTTAAAAGCTCCCTAGTTAGAAATCAGTCGTTCTCAAATAAAAAACATTTGCTGACAATAAATTTTCCCTGGCAGAGACATGTTAAAAGAAACATTTCCATGAGCTCTGGGTACCTTATTTTTATTTACCAAATTATAGCAGGCAGGGCTTGGGTTTATGAGTGAGATGTTTATTACAATGGATGTTGGTCTTTATCAAGCTCTCTTTGGGGATCTCCATGTCAATTGTATTTTCATTTTACGATTTTGGACAAATTTGAATGTAGACTGTGTTTTCCACATTGTCACCTGCTTTGGAATTTACCCAGGTCTTCCCTGGGAAAGCCTGATAGTAGCTTGATATCCTGTAGAGTAGAAAGAGAAAAAAATTAGAATTCCAGAAACATTTAAATAAATCAGGCATGCAACCTTAACCATATGTACATTGTATTTTATATTTCTTGCTATTTATAAATTATAAAAAAAATCTAACAAAGAGTCATGGATATAAAAGAAGAATGTGTGTCACAGTAAATATTTTTATATGTTCTTGCTAATACTGCATTAGGAAAAGTTTAGTGACTTCTTTGAAGACAGTGTAATATGCTTTTGCAATATTTTTGTGTTCATACCTTCAAAAAAGCCTAGAAAAATATTGATAAACATTGTGTGTTTGCAGGGGCTTGTGTATAGGGTTGAATGTGGGTCTAGGTCATGTTTGTGTGTGCTTGTGCATGTGTCTATGGAAGCATCTAGAGACCAGAGGAAAACTCAAATGTAGATACTTAGGAATCATTTACTTTGATTTTTTTGGAACAGGATCTCTTACTAGAACTTAGGGCTCATCTCTTACGGTAGGCTGTCTGGTCAGTATATGCTATGATGCCCAGTATTTGTGCATACACTAGGAAATTAACTAAGTTCCTTATGATCGTGTTGCAAGGATTTTGCCAACTTATTTATCTGCCAAGACCATGACAAATTATCTATGCTTTTTTATCAACTAGTATTTACTTACATTAAAATTGTCCAGTAATAATAAATACTAGAGAATAGGATCATTCCCTACATCATCAGGAAGGCAACAAGGTGATCAGATTTGTAGTCTGTGAGATGGAAAGATTAGTTAAGTTAGAGAAAACTTGGGTGCACACGTTTAATCCCAGCACTTGGGAGGCAGAGGCAGGTGGATTTCTGAATTCGAGGCCAGCCTGGTCTACAAAGTGAGTTCTAGGACAGCCAGGGATACACAGAGAAACCCTGTCTCAAAAAACCAAAAAAAAAAAAAAAAAAAAGGACTGGAGAGATGGCTCAATTTTTAAGAGCACTGACTATTCTTCCAGAGGTCCTGAGTTCAAATCCCAGCAACCACATGGTGGCTCACAACCATCTGTAATGGGATCTGATACCCTCTTCTGGTGTGTCTGAAGACAGCAACAATGTACTCACATATATAAAAATAAATAAATCTAAAGAAAAAAAAGATTCAATGAAGTAAAATATTAAAAAAATGTTAGAGAATACTACTTCTGGGTCCAGCAAGTTTATACAAGACTTCCTTTTTTAGGGTCTTGCACCAAATACATAGATTTCTAGCTTCCTTTCAAGTGCTACAAGGGTAGAATGGACTTTCTTCCTTTGTGTCCTGTACTAAATATTGAGATTTCAAGGTCTAATGACAAAGAATATGACAAATAGTTTCCATTGATTTTACTGAATGAAATTAGCTGTGTAAATAGTTATCTGTAAATAGCATGACACCAGATAACCAAGACAGATGATAATGTAAGGTGTTTATCTAGAACTATGAGAAAACATTTCATCACAGGGTTATGTGATGAAAAAAATTACATTTCTCTAGGACAATAAAATCACAAGTATTTGTGTAAGAGTTTAAAGCAAGTAATATGTTAAAAATTACTTTGTAAGCTTTACAAAAATAAAGAGTTGTACTATTTGTTAATATATACTATTTGAGAGAAACCTATTATTCTTTTCTGTTAATAAGAGAGATCTAGTCTTTGATTATTTCTTTCTTTTTATTTTCTTTAATTATAGTAACATTCTTATTTTCTTTTCTTTGTCATGGCATAGTTAACCCATCCTCCACTCCTAAGCCATTACTCACTTTTTATTTTAAATAAATACATGAATAGAAACTAACATGTCTAATTTTATTACTTCAAGCTGGAAAATTAAACAGGTGAATTTATCTGAAGAAGGCATGCTACAAGATGGAATGGCAATCCTAACAGTCTCCCATCCACACCAAGTTATCCATCTACTCGCTATAGTGTCATTAAATTATTCAACTTCTGTCGTGAAGGATCTGAGCCAAATCTGTGTTTTTAATATTTTAGCTATAGTTAAAACTGTCCCTTAAATATATTCAGTTGTTCTATGGGCTCATAGAGATTATAATTTACAAATGTTCCCACGCCAACGTATACCATCACACAACCTCTCCTAGTTCCTCTCAAACTTTATTGTGTACATCTCAGAAATGATGATGTGTGACCTCAAAAGTGAAGCCACAATAGGTGATTACCTTTCATTCTGAGAACAAGGCTTTGGAATTCTTTTATTTTTAAATTACTGATTATTTTATTTATTTACATTTCAAATGTTATCCCCTTCCCAATTTCCCTTTCACAAACCCCTATCCTCTCATCCATCACCTGACTCTATGAGTGTGTCTCCCACCCACCCACCCACCCACTCCTGTGTAGCATTCCAATGAGCTGAGTCACCTAGCCTTCACAGGACCTAGGGGCTCCCCTTCAATTGATGCGAGATAAGGCCCTCCTCTGCTACATATCGGGCTGGAGCCATGGGTCCCCCATGTGTACTTTGTGGTTGGTGGTTTAGTCCCTGGGAGCTTTGAGGGGTCTGATTGGTTGATATTGTTGTTCCTTGTAAAGGTTTGCAAACCCCTTCAGCTTCTTTAGTCTTTGGCTAACGCCTCCATTGGTGTTTCCGCACTCAATCCAATCTTTGGCTGCATTCATCCACATCTGTATTGGTCAGGCTCTGTCAGAGCCTCTCAGGGAACAGTTATACCAGGCTCCTGTCAGCAAGCTCTTCTTGATATTAGCAATAGTTTCAATTTAACTGTAAGGGAAGCACATTCAGTTTCTAAACACCTGAATCTTCTCATGAAGGTACCATTGACCTCTGTAGATTAGCATCTGGATAAATTAGCACTTGAGCTCCTCAAGTTCTTTCTCCAAGATATCAATCTTTTAAAGTAACAAGAGCTCAACAATAACAATATTGTATCCTCATGAGTTAGACACATGCATTTCCTCTGCATATGATGAAGGTCTAACTATAGCAAACTTTGCAGTCAAGATAACTTAATAACATATAAATAAAAATTCATTAATATTGCCACAAATCAGTTAGTCTGATAGTTGGCTTCTTAGAGATCACACCATCTTTGTCTTGGAAGAACTTTGAAATGGAAGAAGAGCATCTATGGGAGAAGCAGGGGTGATGGAGAGGATAAAATGGGGAATTTAAAAAATTTACTATATATATATATATATATGTATATATATACATATATATATACATATATATACATATTTATATATGAAACTGTCAAGTTATAAAAAAGAAACAACTATTGACATAAGGAACAGAATGTGTAAAATAAAAATGTACTGAAAGTTCCTTAACACAGTTTGAAGTCATCAACAGATTATCCAATAAAATTTTAATTATGAAGATAAACTCTATAATGTTAACCTGATCATTTTACTCACTGAAAACATCATGAAGATTAAAATGTTTAAGTATGAAGTTACACTATAAAATTAATTATGTGCTTCTTGAGCAACTATTCATAATTATTTTATAACAGGAATATTTTATATTATATATAAATATTTGATGTAAGGATGGTTTTCATAAAGGATAAGAGTATTTGGTATTATTATATGAAGCAGCTTGATTACATGTTTCTATAGTGTGCCACCAATTCCAATTACACAGGCTTAATCTGTTTGTTCTGACAGAACATGGACACTGAAGACTATGTAATTGTACAAGGAGATATGGTTGCTTACACATTACAGGAAAAGGTTCATACTTTTAGTATTCTCTACTCTATCTCTTTGTCTTTCTATTTTATGGAACAGAAAATTTAGTCAGAAAAATAAAACCTGTTGTTCAAGGTAATGAATAAGTTATATTTTATTAATATACCCTTTTAGAAAGCAAACTATAATATTGATATCATAATCTTTAATTTAAAGAGCTTATTTAAAAAACATATTTCTATACTGTTTGCTGGGGAAATTCTCTATACAATTTGAGGGAACTTTTTAAATTGTTCCTGCCTTGTCTTAATGATCAGAATTTTTAACAGGGTTATAACATATTCAGTAAATTTATTCAGATCTTGAAGTATCCAAGTAATGGAAACTATGCCTTTGTAAAACCCAGGAATGTTAGTCTTTGATTTTTTATGGTTTAGACTGCTTTATGACCCTCTCTCAATAAAAGCTATAAAATTAAAATGACCATGCAAAGGTTTATGGAGCACCTCTGACCTAGCATAGAGAAGCTAACAGCAGAACAATTGCTTCCTGGATCTGTTAAAGTAGCACAGGGTGGGATGGGAGCTATTTTGTAAGATGAGGGCAAAGAGAACATCTGGAAAACCCATTTTTGGGGAAACCCATCATCTGACAGCTGGACACAGAAAGAAATAATGTCAAATACACAAATTATGTTTTAAACATTTCAAATTATGTATCAAAGGACACATCAGCTATCATGACTTGGGAAAATTATGAGAAAGAATGATAATTGGCCAACAGTCATTCCTGAAATCATAACAATTAAATTACTAGGACATTAATCAATTTCCATATCACATTGTGCATTTCTTCTTAGTGTTATAACAAATAAGTAAGCAATAGATAGATAGATAGATAGATAGATAGATAGATAGATAGATAGATAGTCAGACAGACAGATAGATAGATAGATATAGTGAGTCATGGGTATACAATTGTACATGCTGCCAATTTTTCTTAAGAATCCCATCATTTAAATAATTTGCTCATACATATAGCAACTGGATCTCTCTCTCTATATATAATAGAGGCTTCATATATATATGTATGTATATATATATATATATATATATATATAATGTATATAATACAGTTACCCACTAATCTATTTTTACCCACTGATCATGCTAAGGAGATTTATTCTCACATACATACTTTAGAGTGATTTTTTAACATACATATTTCAGAGTGATTTTTTAAAAAATAATTATATATATATAGTATATAATTAAACACAAAATTTCTCACCAGAATTACTGCCTTCATATGAGTTGAAAATGGAAAATAATAGTTGACATTCTAAGTTGGACAATGGTAGCCTACAAGGCTTCAACTCTGCACAAAGACATTAAGGTCACCAAGGAAAATTAGGAGTGGGGTAAATAGTCTTACCCATGGATGAAAACACCAGTTGGTTATCCAATTCCAAATGGTCAGCCCTGAAAACGCACACAATAGTAAGTTTATACAGACTGACTAGTTGTGCTTCTATATTTAAGAAAAACATAAATTTACATTTATAACAACAATTAATAGTAAAAGATACAAGTAATTCTAAAAATGATAGAAGAAGCATCTATGGGAGAGTTTGGATGGAGAAAAGAGAGTGGGTAATAATGTAATTATATTAGTCTCAAAATTAAACCAAATTGCTTTTAAAAATCAATAATAGAGGCCATTGATTCATAATTGCTGCTTGTTAGTAGCCTGCGTGAAAAGCTGAAATCAGAGGGCTGAGAAAGACAGGCAATGTATTATGACCATATTAGAGCAGGTAATACTTGTAAGTTTTCAAATAGTTCTTCAAATATTTTTCCTGTTTCTTTGTAAAGGGTAATCTACAAAGTAGTAACCTAACCAAATTAAAAGAGGTCTTGCCCTCACTTTTTCTTCTTTCCTTTCAGAGGAAATAGTTACAGTTATAAGTAAACAATGACTAGCTGAGTACCACAGCATCTGTGATTCTCAAAGCTTTTGTATGAGACTTTTAAATTGATCTTTATAGGTCCAGCCAAATAACTCCATTTAAGGAAAAGGAATGCTGAGGTTTCAGCCAATCACAGCTTCTTTGTAAGGAAGTAAAAGCTTTTTTATGAATACTTTTTGCAGATTCTCTTATATATCATAGTATCTAGATTATGTCTCATGACTCACTCTAGGTGCAACAAAGGCTTAGATTGTGATAATTATGCTTGTAGCATGTATTTCTTGACAAGAGTAATAATCAAACTAGCCATAAAGATGAGTATTCTATTATCTGAGCATTAGGATCTGTCAAAACAATTGACAGTATAAATTTGTGAGATATCAATATCCAGTATAAGTTCAGTATAAATTTGTGAGATATCAATATTGTTCTATTTGAGTCAGTTTAAAGAGATCACTTTATTTTTATATATAAATACATTTTCAGAAATGCAAACAAAATACTAAACAATTAAAAAAGAAAGTATAACATTTGTCTTAATTTGTCTTCATGATGTTATGATAAATAATTCTGAGCAAACTAACAGGAGGTAGCAAGTTTTTATTTTTGCTCGTAGTTTCCCGTTATAGATCATAATGGTAGGGAAATAAAGGTATCAGGAATTTAAGGCAGCTGCTCATATTACCCCAGCAGTTAAAAGAGAGAAATGAATGGAATGATTATTCCATTTCAAAAGGATCCCAGTTAGGAAATTTTATCACCCATAGTGAGCAGAGTTTCAATGTCATGTAATCATGATAATAACACACAGGCATACTGAGAGATTTCTCTCCTAAGTTATTCTATCTTTTATCAAGCTGATATACACAATAACCATAAAATTATCTGTAAGAAAGTAAATGTAATGCAAGAACTTTGCCACATATTTTTTTTAAATTATAGTATAATTACAATATTACTTATATATATTTACTGTAATATATTGTTTACAATATTTATTATATTTAATATAATATGTAACCAACTAAGATTCTCTTCCTTAGAGAAAACCATTTCCGCAGCTCACAGAATTATCCATTTTTCATTATTCGTTGTATAATGTTGGAGCCCTACAAGCATTTGCCCATCAATGTTAACATGTCCATTAATGTTGCTATTGTTCAAGTGCTTCCCAGGAAACCATGCTGATATGACTTCGAAGGTGAGCTTCTCTAAGATAGCAAGGAGATATAATCTCACCACAAATACTTTGTTCCATTGGTTCTTACAATCATGCTTTTGTAATGGTCCTTGAGCCTTAAGAATGTGTGTTAGTTTGTAGATGTACCTGTAGGCTCTATTCACTGTGAGATCTCTTGTTCTCAGTAGTTTGATGATGCATGCTTTTATGTAATGATCTGTACTATTTTCAGAAAAAAAATTCTGAGGAGAGATTATATTTCTTCACTGGCACTAGAATAAATATTTAGGATGCACTTTGAAATTATGCTTGTTTAGTAAAATGGGGTTGTAAGTTCTTCAAGATCCATGACTTCACAGGCCTAAGAAGTTTCCTGGGATTCTATATGAGACCTGGTTCCTTTCCTACTGAGCAGATCTTAAGTCCAATAAGAGATCTATTTTCTGTTACCAAAGTATCCGTGCAACGACCCTACACTTAGGTTCATTATATCAAGTAGGTCATTGTGGTTTGTAGGGATCATAACTGGTAGTATCATTGGCTTTTTGTTACCCTTTACAGATTGCACGGAGCCCTCTGGTACCAATCTAATCTTTAAGAAGGAGGCTTTCCGAAAAGATCCATATCACAGGTCTCCTGGGAATCTTGCATTTGACTTCAGTTCCTTAGCA
Organism: Mastomys coucha; assembly: GCF_008632895.1. Taxonomy (NCBI): domain Eukaryota; kingdom Metazoa; phylum Chordata; class Mammalia; order Rodentia; family Muridae; genus Mastomys; species Mastomys coucha. The sequence goes on along the minus strand of NW_022196910.1, from coordinate 31,702,844 downwards.
CCTATCACTCTCAGGTTAAGATAGTTCTTTTAGACAAACTATGGACCTAGCAAAGAGCATTGTCAACCAGAATATATTTTTTTCATTTAAAATATATGTGTGTATGTATACATAGACTTGTATATATCATATGTAATTCCTGGTAGACATACATTAAAATGATGTGCTATGACATTTGTAAGCATGCCTACCACTGTTTTGCTCTCATTCATTTGTACTTATCTCCCTAACTATGTCTTCTAAAAATGTCAGAGAAAATACCCTCATGAAGTCTTAGTAACATGACCTCAGCAAGGAGGACACAAATAGACATTCAAACTTGAAAACGGAGAAGCTCAACATGACTCTACCTTACAAAGAGAAATAGACTCAACTGAGGAATGCTGGGAGGTGGGGAATAGTCTCTCCCAGGGAGGAGTATATCACTTGGTTATCCAGTACCATATTACCAGTCCTGAAAATATACAAATAACATTATGTGTACTGAGCACATTGTACTTTATATTGGGAATACACACACACACACACACACACACACACACACAAGCATACACATCCTTACATATAGCAACAATTAATGAAAGAATCCATAAGTTTAAAAAAAAAGGGAGTGGGTCTCTAGTAGGGTTTGGAGGAAATGGAATGGGGAATGATATTATATTATAATCCAAAATTTAAAAAAATGAAAAAAGTTGAAAAAATACATTATACTTGGATATACTCAAAAATCCCATAATGACTCTTAGAAGTGGTACTTTTTATTCATATATATGTATAAATATACATATATGATTATACATATATGAATGCACACATACACACACACACACACACACACACATACACACACACATATTGTCATTTCTCTGTGGCGGTAAAGGGATAATGCACACATAGTGAATCTGACAGATCTTATGAAATCAGCAGTGTGATTATGTCCTTATGTACTTCTCAGTCCCGTACTCCTTAAAGATCCTTCTTAAAGCACAGGCTTTTCTAGAGTAACTTGACTATAATAATTTTTTGTTTGTTTGTCTGTTTGTTTCATGAGAAATATTGGCCAATAAGAAAAGAGTGAATTAAATGGGAAAACTGAATTATTAAATTTCATGTACATTCTTTAAGGAGATAAAAGCATTATAAATATCAGTAGTGACATTGCTCAATGACAAAAATGACTTGGGAAACTTTAAGCCCATTTACAATTTTGTTTACAATTCATCATTTACACTACAACAGTATCAGAAGTTTTGCACTGGGGTGTTTTCACGTTAAAATTTAAAACATTTTGGAAGAATACATGCACATAGACTTTTGCTCTGAAAATAAGGATAATCTAGAAATCCTCTTAGCATAATGACTTCTGGGCTGCAACTCATTAAGTATGTCTAGGTTAATAATATATAATTTTAAGAACTACTATGTGATTCTGATAGCAGGGTGTCTGTACCTTCTACCTGCAGGGAAAAGAATACATGTTTTCTTGTTTTGTTTTGTTTTGTTTTTTTATTTAATCTTTATTTTATTACACTCTAGATTTTATCCTCTTCCCGGTCCACCCTCTGACTGTTTCCTATCCCATACCTCTTTCCCATACTCCTGCTCCATGAGGATGTCCCCACCCCCCTACACCCACCCCACTAGACCTCTAAACTCCCTAAGGCCTCCAGTCTCTTGGGTGTTAGATGTATCTTCTCTGACTTAACTCAGACCTGGCAGTCCAATGCTGCACATGTGTTAGGGGACCCATATCAGCTGCCATATACTGCCTGGTTGATGATCCAGTATCTGAGAGATCTTGGGGGTTCAGAGTAATTGAGACTGCTAGTCCTCCTACAGGGTTGCTCTCCTCAGCTTCTTCCAGTTTTCCCCCGATTCAATCACAGGGATCAGTAGCTTCTGTCCATTGGTTGGATGCAAATATCTACATCTGACTCTTTCAGCTGCTTGTTGGGTCTTTTGGATGGTAATCATGATAGTTCCCTTTGTTGTGAGTGCTCCATAGCCTCAGTAATAGTGTCAGGCCTTGGGGCCTTCCCTAGAGCTGGATACTACTTTGGGCCTGTTGCTGGACCTCCTTTTCCTCAGGCTTCTTTCCATTTCCATCTCTGCTGTTCTTTCAGACAGGAACTATTCTGGGTCAGTTTTGACTGTGAGATGCCAACCCCACTCCTAACTTAAAACCCTGTCTTTCTGCTGAATGTGGGCTCTACAAGTTCCCTCTCCCAGAATAGGGCATTTCATCTAAGGTGCCTCCATTTGAGTCCAGGGAGTCTCTCACTTCCCAGGTCTCTGGTATATTCTGAAGGATCACTCTATCTCCCATCTGCCTGTTTCCTTTCTTTCTGCTGCCCCCTAGGGCTTCAGTCCTTTCTTTTTCCCCTACCCATTACCAGATCATGTTCCCCTTTTCTCCCCTCTGTACCATTTCCCACCTAGGTTCCTCCCTCCTCCCACACCTTGTCATTGCTTTCTTCTCCCTCCCAAGTGGGACTGAGGCATCCCCACTTCAGTCCTTCAGCTTGAACTCTTTTTGAGTTCTGTGGACTGTATCTTGGGTATTCTGTACTATTTTTTTGGCTAATATACTCAGATCCAAAAGGACATGCATAGTATGTACTAATCAGTGAATATTAGTCTGTTTGTTTTTTAATAGTGACTTGTTGAATCTTTTACTCAGACATGCTATAATATCTGTGTATCTTAGAGGGAAGAGAATTGATTCTAATGAGAACATATTGCTCACAGATTAAGTATACTTCTGTTTCATATCCACTGCAGCCACTCTATAATCTTTCTGAATTTTTATTACCTTACTAAGAGGAAAAACATCTCGATTGTTACTCTTTGTGCTCATAGTAAGGCTTAATAATAGATGCTCCATATATATATATATATATATATATATATATATATATATATATATATATATATATATATATATATATATATATATATATATATATATACTTGTACATATATATATATACAGCATTCATTAATGTGTATATACATTTATTTGCATATATATGTATACACACACACACACACACACACACACACATATATATATATATATATATATATATATATATATATACTATCAGATGATTTTAAATAGTGAGAAAGACCAAGAATGAGTCACCATGAGAATTATTGATGAAGAACACAAGTAATTACAGTCTGAACATTAGAATTTATGTTTTCATTTAGTCATTTGGTGTTTAAAGTTTTTGTGTATATATAATGACTTTCAGTTCAGTGTTTGTGTGGGCTTCCTGAGTGTGAAAGTGAATTTGTTTTGTGTTTATATGGGTTTCTTGTGCCTTTTGGGCAGCTTTTTCTTCTGTTTGTTTTGTCCTATTCAAATTTGTTAATTTTTAATTTTATTATGTTAGATTTAATTATTATCTCTTAGATGACCATTTTTTATGAGAGACAGATGAGGTAAATCTGGAGAGGACAAGGAAGTGGGAGGAATAGAGGGAGGGTAAAATGTGATCAGAATATATTGTATGCAACAACTATTTTCAATTTAGAAAGTTTAAAATAAGACACATTTTATATTTGTTTTCTTTTTTTCATTTTCTCCCAGTGTTCCATTTTTTTTAATTTTTTTAACCCTCCAGATTTTATTTCATGCCCCAAGTCCATCCTTTGACTGTTCCACATCCCATACCTCTTCTATATAACACCCTGTCTCCATGAAGATGTCCCCACTCCCATCCCTTGTTTTCAAAATTATTCATGTCAATGTTCATTGAATATTTGCCCTATGAAATAAGTGAGATAGTTAAGCATTTTCCTAAACATAGATAGATTTTTATATTTGAATTTTAGAAAATGTCTATGAAAATATTCTCTACACTAAAACATACATGTATGAAGTAAACATACGGAAATGATTATAAGAACATTTTCCCTTGGCTTGTGTTCTAACTTCATAAAATGTATTAAAATGTTGTAATGATTTTTATATTTCTTTTTCCTCCTATTTTCAATGATCAATTTATGAGTATGGACATTGGAAATTCTGGTATATGTTAAAAATAAAATTTCATCATGAGTACAAATAGAAAAAAATAAACAAATTTAATTTCTATATGACTATCTTTATCAACTTAAAATTATTTATTTTTTCCATGTTTTTTCTCACTAACATGTTTTTATCATAAAAAATAGCTAGTGGTAATAACTCTATTTCAAAAATACTTTTTCTAAATGAAATTATATGGATTACCTCATAATTGTCTATTAAAACTTGTAAATCTATTTTACACTTGCCTTTGTGGATTTAGCATTAATGCTTCTCCTGGCACACAGAAAGATTGAGCATTAATGTAAAATGCTCTGGCCTCTACAAAAGTAAATAAAAACAAATTTTCTGACTATATAATTAGAACAATTTATATAAAATAATATGGAGAAAAGACAATGGGAATAACATAAATCATTAATTCAATGACTCATAGAAAATAAATGTATATTAATGATTTATGACAATATACTGACCATGGACACACCCAGCCTCTGTTGATAGGTAAAATAAATAGTCTACTCTACTGTACAACGAATTCCTGCCAGTTCTCAGTAGGGACCATGGCTCTGTTTTGACTATTAAACAGCAAATAGTCACATCTGGAAACATGAAGGTCAAAAGTCATTTTACTCATAAAACCTCACTAGCATGATTCATAATAACCCATATCTGACCCTTGCATGAATTGAAGTCTGATGCTGATATTGCTCTATAAATATATTAAAACATGACTTTAATGCTCTGTTGTGATTTTATTTTGGTAGTATGTTTTACTTAAACAAGTATTATAGAATTTACAAAAAAACAAAAGCCGAACCCATATGTTGAAGTTGAAAATTATATATTTTTGCTGAAATTCATTCTGTCCTACATATGTTATAAAAACACTTGGCACACAAGGTTTGTTAAGTAAACTGTTTCCATATTCAACACTTGCCTGCTATTTTTTCTTTCTTCGTTTATTGGTAGTAGAATGTATTGTATTTGCATTTGTAATCAAGCATACTTTAAGCCATATTTAAAAGAAAATTCTTAACCCTTCCCTTCCATCCCACTCAAATCTCATAGCCTACTCTTTGATTTGTTATTGTGTTGACACTCAAGATGCCACTGTGTAGATCAGGGTGGCCCACCGTGTTGACCAGACTGATCAATTTTCTTGTCTCAACTTTCTAAACTCTAACACAAAGGTTCATCACCAAGGAAATAAGCATTTGTGCCCATATGTCAAATTTGTATGGAAACAGTAACTAATGTAGGTATATCTCACTTATAGCAAGAGTAAAGGGATAAGAAACCATAAGAGTGGGACCTTGTTCCCAAAAGATTAGTAGTACACAGGAATTTCTAAGTCCTCACCAAATGATTGATAGGTATTGAGAAGAGAACAAGAAGAGCATTTCTTGCTGGGTGGTGGTAGCGCATGCTTTTAATCCCAGCACTTGGGAGGCAGAGGCAGGTGGATTTCTGAGTTCGAGGCCAGCCTGGTCTACAGAGTAAGTACCAGGACAACACAGAGAAACCCTGTCTTGAAAAACCAAAAAAAAAAAAAAAAAAAAAAAAAAAAAAAAAGAGCATTTCCTGCCCCAAACTGATAATGCTGATGCCCTGAGTGTTTAGATCCCCAGATCCAGAACTTAGGTCTAGATTTCTTTTATTTATGTCACACAGCCTATAGTGATTTTGTGGGAGCATGTGAGGGCTCAAATGATAGATTAGTTTTCTTTCTAAAAGAAAATAGTTGCAAAACTATTCTTCCAAAGCAGCATTTCACTTGGTCTGGACATGAGTGTGTGAGTAGTTGGCAGTGGAGAGAGAACTGTCGGATAGACAGATTTGCGAATACACTGTTCACAACTCTGCAGCATTCATAGGTGATCTGGATTTCCCAAGTTTAAGTTCAATTCCAAATAGTATCTGTATGCTTCTAAAACATTACCTCTAGAGTTTATATATGTAGCTCAGTGGAAAAGTGTAACTAGAATAAGTAATAAATAAGTGAATACCAGATCTTGGAAGAAGATACATCACAGCAACTTTAGTGCTTCAGATATAAAAAACATGCTCCTGTGTAATAAGGGCAGAAGGGTTGTTTTCTCTGCCTCACTTCAAGTTGGTGACTACAATTATAACAATCCTTCAGATGCAAGTTGTCTGCATCACTGACTTGCAGAAATCAAACCAGAAATATAAACAAATCTCCAGACCCAGGGTTATTGGGAGCAGGCAGAATTTGGAGAGAGCAGAATAGTCCTAAAGTGTGTAATTCTGTGACTGGCAATACTGAGGCTGCTGGGTAGACTTTTTCCTTTCTGGCTACTGATGACGCTTTCCCTACCAGGTCAGCTTACTACTGAATGGCTAGACCCTTTCCAAAGCAAATGGGCCTGTGTGCATAAACACATTTAAAAGGTACTATTTTTTGATGTTAGAAATGCTTCATATTCAGTTGGGCAAAAGCATCTTAACCACTCACCATGGTAATTTCTGTATCAGCAGGGAAGTGTTTTGTTATCTAAATTGGTCTGAGTGGATTCTGTGTGGTTGCTGCTGTTCACTGAAACTCCTAAAGAGAGTGTCAGCCAGCCAGTCAACAAAATATGAAAATTGTCATTAGTGAAAAGGGACACAGCCCTCGGAGAGAAAATGATTATACAATATTATCATTATTTATTTTATTTTCTATATTGATAATATAATATCATAATTTACTCTTTCCCTTTCCTCCCTCTAAACCGTCCCAAGAACCAGCCCCATGTCTATTGTGTGTGTGTGTGTTTATCTATGTATGTATGTGTGTATTCCTGAATAAATTAATACAACTTGCTCTCTCCTTTTCATAGTATTTCTCTCTGTGTGTATCTCTCTTTCTCACTTTCTCCTCTCTCTCTTCTCTTTCTCTACTCTCTCTGGCTCTCTGGCTCTATCTATCTCTTGTCTCTTTCTATACTCAAATAGTGAATGAAATAGTATAGATTTTTCTTCCAATTTCATTAGTCATTTACTTTAAAACTTGATAATGTGGGGTGGTTGGGGGGGGTGTTAAAGCAGTTTTCCGAGCTCCAACTTAGAAAGACTGGCTTAGAAATGTCCTGTGCTGTTTTAGACTCCCTATATTGCCTGATTTGTTAAAGATGACCAGTATCTTCATTCTCTTCCCTCTGTTTTCCTTTCCACTTTTCTGTTTATAACTTTCTATGATTGCTGAATTTTCATTTACTTGTAATCTACCTTACTGTACTCTCCTGTATCAATTAATCACAGGAAAGCTCATTTACAGTGCTTAATTTGTTTCAAAACTGTCCTGTAGTGGTTATCATGAATAATTTAAACTATTTTAAAACACTTTTTAAATAGCAAATTATTAGAATTCCTTGCTAATGTTCGAGATCCACAATTCAGTTGCATGCCTGATTTGCTCATCTAGTACTAATTGGAGTAAAAATCACCCTTTGTATATTCTTTAAATACTGCATTCTACTACACACAGCCTGTCGTTGAGTCTTCTGTCTCCGAGATACAATTGTAATATTCTGTCAGTGTTAGGAACCAATTTCCTCCTAAATTTTGTACAAAACAAAAAGAGTTTCTAAAGGTAAAGTTGGAAAGAAGGTTTGTTCAAGATAATTTTAGAATTAAAACATAAAATGCTTCAGTTAAGGTTGGAATTGTGGAGGTAGAGTGAGTAAGAATAATAATGCACTGCAGATCATTGCTTTGGCCTCTGTAGAAAAAGTTAAGCTTCTTTGGCATAGGACTGACTCAGGGGAAGAGTTTGGTTTTCTTATCTTTCTCTAGGATTAGGGAAAAAAAATCATGGGCTGAAGTAGATGTGAACAATTCACAGCGGACCTGGCTATGGCCTGTTCTTTACCTACTTCTTTGCATGAATTGCTGTGATCATCCCTGACAACTGCTACACACTTAGAAATGAGTAGTGTATACACAGATGGACAGATCTTTCTAAGTACTAATTTATCTATCACTCATTTATTTTAATGCCTACAAGTGCCTTTATTGAGTTATTTTTTCAAATATATGTAACGGTTTCTTCTTCACTGACACTACATTGACTCAACTTTGGAACCATTTACATAAGATAATTCTGTTGGAAGTAATATCAAAAAACCATTAAAGTCTTCAATACTTGTATCTGCTAGAATGGATAGTACAATAGATTGTTTAAAATGTTAATTTTTGTCAAATATTTTCTAAGGTTCATGAAGTTATAACCTGGTTATTTTATAACCAGGAAAAAAGAAATACAGTAATCTCATTTAGGAAATCTTGATAGTTATTTAATTTACTAATAAGGTTTGTGTGTATTACAAGGCAATCTTCTACATACTAGAAACACAGCTTCTAATGAAATTATCATTTATCTCACTTATCCTTTGACATTATACAAATAAGTTGTACACTCCAGGAGATAATTGGGTTTGTATTATTTTAAAAGGAAATTAAATACAGGAGATATCTGCTATGTACTTTATTGTGTTTGAAGAATTTGCCAGGTGTTGCCGGTGCAAGCCTTTTATCCCAGTGCATGGCAGACAGAGGGAGGCAGATCTTTGTGAGTTCAAGACCAGCCTGGTCTATAGATTGAGTTCCAGGACAGCCAAGGTTACACAGAGAAATCCTGTTTGAGAAGAAAAACAAAAGACAAAAACATAAAAACAAACAAAAAACAAAAAACCCAATGAACTAATCAAACAAATGCAAAAAGCAAACAAGAATATAATGAAAAGCTATCTCATTTGTGAAATTACTTCTTGCTCACAAGGAGGACCTGAAATAGATTCTCTTTGCCCACATAAAGAACCAAGATGGTGGCAAACACTTACACTCTCAGTGTTGAAGAGCTTTAGACAAGATGACTGGCTTGTTAGCCAACAAGCACAGTATTATCAGCTAAGTTCCAAGTCAGTGATAGAGGACATTTCATTCAAAAAGTGGAAGATTCCTAGTCTTCTGTCCCTAACAAATACATGCACAGACATGCACATGACCATACCATCCACTACATATTCATGTATATACAATGATAATAATGCAAGTAACAAAACAAGCTTTTAAAAATAGATGTTTTGTACATCCATAAATAAACTTGTGCTATGTGTTACTGCATTTTGATGTCTCAGAGTCTTCATCCCATCCTTTCCTACGTTGTTCTATACAGTGGTTAGTAAACTAGAAGTTATCCTTGACATTTGTTTTGTCTCTTTCTTATTGTTCAGAAAGTATGGAAATTGTGACTACATTTTATCGGATTGCCTTAAGAAATATATCACCTAAATTACATGTTTCTTGTATTTTTTGAGAGATATTATATATGAACTTCCTATCGTATAACGCATAAGCATTGAAGTAAAAACCCAGTACAAAAATGTCAAGGGAATGAAAACAAACAGACTGTGATAACAAGTTGCCAAGTGAGGTTGCCTGACATACATAAAGTTATTTATAAAGTAAGCTCAAATACCACTGCACAACATTCTACAATACAATCACTGCATACAATATTTTTGGTGATTCAAAGAAAGAGAAAAACTGACTACCTTTGAAGGTCAGGGTAACCCAACATAATGTTATCATTCTTGGATTTTTTTATTTATACCTTAAGAACAGTATTTATTTTTCTTGTTGAAAAGAAACTGAAAGAAATATAAGAATTTCTTTTTTCCAGTATATTAAGAGTATGAGATTCTTTTGTCAGCAAAAAAGTTTGAGTCTTCAATACATGCTGAGTACTATTATTGGACTTATAGATTTCAAGTTTCACAACAAATATGTTGGGTGGGTATCATTGTTTGTGCACAGAAAGACTTCTTCTGGGTACAGAAAACAAAGGAAGAGTCAAAGTAGTGTCAGTGCTTTAAAAATCTCAACCCTTCCTAAATAGAAATATTCATTAAATTTTCTTCTTTTTTTCTCTTTTTAAAAACTTGCTCATTATTTTATTTAAGTTCCAGGCATTGCCTTGCACTTCAGGTCCCCTTCTCACAGTTCTTCATCCCATTCCTCTTCTGCCTTGCCCCTGAGATGGTACACCTACTACCCATACCACCAGCCATCTCCCTTCCTTGTGGCCTCAAGTCTGTCTCTATAGGATCAGGCACTTCCATTCCAACTGAAGCCAGAAAAGGAAGTACTCTGCTACATACATGTCTGGGACCTAGGACCAGCCCATCTATGTTCTTTGGTTGCTGGCTTAGTCGCTAAGAGCTCACAGGGTTCCAGGTTAATTGACACTGTTGGTCTTCCTATGGGGTTGTCATCACCTTCAGCTCCTTCAATCCTTCCCTCTAACTCTTCCATAAGAGTCTCTGACCTCAGTCAAATGGTTGGCTTTAAATATCTGCATCTGTCTCAGTCAGCTGCTAGTAGGGCCTTTTAGAGACAGCCATGCTAGACTCCTGTCTATAAGTATAACGCAGCATCAGTAGTAGTTACAGGCTTGGATGTTCCCCAAACCCCCCAAAAAATCTGCATATTTTCATTCATTCCCCTGGCCTTCTGGGTTTCTATCCTGTCTCCCTCATACCTGATCCTGTCCTCCTTTTCCCCTCCCTGCTTCTCCCACCCTAATCCCTTTCTCTCCTTGCCTTCAATGATTTTTTTTTTAATTTTTATTAGATGTTTTCTTTATTTACAATATCACCTTTCTCAGGTTACCCTACAAAAACAATAAAATAAACTAAAATAAAATAACCCAAAACTAAAACAATCCGCTGTTCACTCCCCCCTCCCCCTGCTCACCATCCCACCCCCTCCTGCTTACTGGCCCTGGCATTCCTCTACACTGGGGCATAGAACCATCACAGGGCCAAGGTCCTACCCTCCAATTGATGATCAACTTGGCCATCCTCTGCTATACGCATGCTGCTGGAGCCACGAGTCCCTCAATGTGTACTCTTTGGTTGGAGTTTTAGTCCCTTGGAGCGCTGAGGGTACTAGTTAGTTCATATTGTTGCTTGTCCTAAGGGGCTGCAAACCCTTCAGCTCCTTGAGTCCTTTCTCTAGATCCTTCATTGGGGACTCTGTAATCAGTCCAATGGATGGCTATGAGCCTCTACTTCTGTATTAGTTGGGTACTGTCAGAGCCTCTCAGGAGACAGCTATATCAGGCTCCTGTTATCCATCAGTTGCTGGTATCCATAATAGTGTCTATATTAGATGATTGAATATGGGAAGGATTCCCAGGTGGAGCAGTCTCTGAATTGTCCTTCCTTTAGTCTCTCCTCCATAGTTAGTCTCTACAACTCCTTCCATGGGTATTTTGTTCCCCCTTTTAAGAAGGAACCAAAGTGTCTTCCTTTTTCTTGAGTTTCTTATGATTATTTAATCCCCCCTTTCTAAGTGAGATTGTAACATCATCATTTGGGTCTTCCTTCTTGTTAAAATTTTATGGTCTCTAGGATGTATCTTGGGTATTCTGAATTTTTGGCTAAAATCTACTTATCTGTGACAAGATACCATGCATATCCTTTTGGGTCTATGTTACCTCATGCAGAATGACATTTTCTAGTTCCATTCATTCGCCTGCAAAATTCATGATGTTCTCCTTTTTAATAGTTGAATAGTATTGAATTGAGTAAATGAACCATATTTTCTATATCTATTCTTTGTTTGAGGGATATCTGGGTTGTTTCAAGCATGGGCAACTATGAATAAGGCTGCTATGAACATAGTGGAACATGTGTCCTTGTGTTATGGTGGTACATCTTTTGGGTATATGCTCAACACAATCATTCACAGATATGGAAAGAGCAAAACTTAATTTCATTTGGAAAAACAAACAAACAAAAAACCCAGTATAGTCAAAATAATTCTCAAAAATAAAAGAACTTCTCAGGTAATCACACCCCTGTCTTCAAGCTGTACTTCAGAGCAATGGTGCTAAAGACCACGTTATTGGTACAGAAACAGACAGGTCAATAAATGGTTTAGAATCAAAGACCTACAAATAAACCCACACACCTATGGACACTTGATCTTTGACAAAGAAGCCAAAAACTTACAGTTGAAAGAAAAAAGCATCTTCAATAAATGGTGCTGTTCTAACTGGCAAACTGCATGTATAAAAATGAAAATAGATCCAAGTACAAGTGGATCAAAGACATCAACACAAAACCAGATACACTGAATCTAAAAGAAGAGAAAGTGGGAAGGAGCCTCAAACTCATTGGCACAGGGAAAAATTTCCTGAAGAGAGCACTGTGTGGCTCAGTCTCTAAGATCAAGAGTTGATAAATGGGACCTCATGAAGCAGAAAGCTTCTGTAAGGCAAAGGACACTGTCAATCGGACAAAAGCTCAACCTACAGTTTAGGAAAAAATTGTCACCAATCCTATGTCTGATAGAAGGCTACTATCCAAAAGAATATAAAGAGCTCAGGAAGATAGACTTCAAAGAAACATAACCCAATTTAAAAATGGAGTACCGAGCTAAACAGAGAATTCTCAACAGAGGAATCTCAAGTAGTCAAGAAGCACATAAAGAAACTCACAGACCACATGAAGCTCAAGAAGAAGGAAGACCAAAGTGTGAATGCTTTGGTCCTTCTTAGAAAGGCAAAATACTCACAGGAGCAAATATGAAGACAATGTCTAGAGCAGCAACTGAAGGAAATGCCACCCAGAGACTGCCTCACTTGAGGATCCTTCCCATATACAGTCACCAAATGCAGACATTATTGTGGATGCCAAATAATGTATGCTGAAAGGAGCCTGGTATTGCTGTCTTCTGGGAGGCTTTGCCAAAACTTGACATATATAGAAGTGAATGCATGCAGCCTGTAGGGGGTCCAGCCGGCTTGACTGGCAAATCTGGGCGTCGGATCCCCGCTCCATTGGGTGCTTCTTGGACTGGAGATTATTGAGTACCTGTGAACGCAAGCGGGTAAGAGAGAAAGAAGGACATGGACGCCAGGTAGCTGTATCGAGAGATGTATGTTTACCATAGGATCACTCAGTTTAAATAATCACACTCAGGAACGAGACCCAGGGGAAATCGAAACCCGCCCATCTA
>NW_022196910.1:31685606-31686968 GCF_008632895.1 Mastomys coucha | reverse complement strand
AAATGAACCCACGCACCTATGGTCACTTAATCTTTGACAAAGGAGCTGAAACCACCCAGTGAAAAAAACAGCACTTCTAATGGGGAGTTCAGGCAGAGACAGGCTGAGTTTCAGTTAGTTTCAGTTCTTTTGTGTTCCGAGCTGCATTGTCCAAGTTAGATCTCAGGGGCCAGTCAGGGTGTTTTCGCACCACAGTGGGAGGCCTCAGCCCTGGTCTGACAATTTTATCGATTCGAAACTAGCAGGAGCAGAAGCACAGGAAGCCACATTTCAGCAGCCAACCAGTGAAATGATCACAGGGTCCCCAAAGGAGGAGTTAGAGAAAGGACTGAAGAAGCTGAAGGTTTTGCAACCCCATAAGAAGAACAACAATATCAACCAACCAGAGCTCCCAGGTCTAAACCTCCAACCAAGGAGTACACATGGAGGACCCATCACTCTAGCTGTATATGTAGCAGAGTACGGCTTGGTTGGGCATCAATGGGAGAAGTGGACCTTGGTCCTATAATGGTTTAATAACCCAGCGTAGGGTAATTTGAAGGCTGAGAGGTGGGAGTAAATGGGTAGATGAGAGAACACCCTCATAGAAGCAGTGAGAGGGGGAATGTGATAAGGGGTTTTGGGGGTAACCTGGAAAGAGAATAACATTTGAAATGTAAATAAAGAAAATATCCAATATAAAAAGAAATATTTTCTTGAATAAAAGTTATTATTTGCTTCTAGTAAGTGTTCGGTACCTATGATATACCAACCACTGGACTATTAACTCGGCCCTCTTTCTCAGCAGAAGGAAGCTCAAGTATTCTAAATTCAAAATTTAGAAAGGTGAAGACTAGATATTTGGGGATGGGGGTGCAAAGAACAGTCTTGCACAAGTGAAAAAGAACTTTCTAACTTTCGAATTGCAGAAACTCCAACCACTGGCACATATAAAATAACTGTATGCTTCAACTTCCAGAATGTCCTTAATATGTTGACATTTTATAGAAATTTAATCATGCTTCCTGTAATATCTTTCAAATGTATATTCAATGTGTTTCTATAAATATTTCCCTTATGAATATGTAGTGCACAAATATTTTATATTTTCACAATGGTTCATGAATTTTTTATGGCATAGTTTTTTTTTTTAACATTTTTTAAAGTGCCCTAAACAATAGACTAGATGATCCAGTAAATAACATACTTTTGCAGTTTTGTCTTTGGAAAATAATATTTATTTGTTCATTTAAATTTCTGAGTGAATTTGTGAAAGCCAAATCATGCATGTTAGCCCTGAGAAAGTGTTGTGCTTCATCCTTCTCCATTCCTTTTTAGGTTCGTTTTCTTCTTATTTGTTCATATATTCATGTCTATATATAT
>NW_022196910.1:31662460-31685596 GCF_008632895.1 Mastomys coucha | reverse complement strand
TATATATAGCATATGACATTCATATCCCACATCACTTTAGGGATCAGCCAATAGTTCAGAATCTTGAGGAATCAAAGTCAGTCCCTCAGCCTTGGCCTCAAGCTCCTTTTCCCACTCAGCCATGTTAATTGACTGGTTTCAAACTTTCCTACAGCCACCTGCTTGCACAAGTAAGATGAGAGAGTTGTATTTCTCTCCCATCTGTGCCTTTTTTTCCTAAGTGCTAGAACCAGAAGTATGTAAAGGTGCCCTTGTTTTATTGTTTTTCTAAGAGAACAAAAATAAAACTTTTCAACTTTATTGTAGTTTTTCCCCTAGAAAATGAGTGCAAACTTTCAGCAACCCTGGAATTTACATTTATTGCTCATGTATTTATTTAAAACAAATCCTGGTGGACCTTCCTTCTATGCTCATTCCATGATCTTCCCAATCCTGTGATCTATGCTTTAGTTCTCATTGACTTTCTTACATTTATTACACTACTTGTTTTCAATTTCTTTGTCTCCTACATTCCTCCTTTACTAATGTTGTTCATTTTCTTTTAAAGGAGAGACTATGTGGTGTTTCATATTATATGAGGATGTTTGATAAAGTCCTCTATTTTCTGAAATGATAAAGAATAATTACGCTTCCCATTGGAAGGCAAAAAGCAACAAGAAAATCAAGGCAGAAACACAGACAAAATGAATCAACAACCACCTCCTTATCTCTTGCTTTTGGTAAATAGAGCAATCATAAAGGAGAGGATTTTATTTTTAAAAAATATATTTGCATTATGGAACTTGTATGATAAGATTCTTCAGTATGTAGCCATTTTGGCAGAAATATAGGCATTGTAAAAACATACTCCTCTCTTCAGTTAACTAATTAAACAATGGAATACACCCTAATACTGGAATTTCTCCAGGCATCTCATGTTGACAAATGAGAAAGGCTGGGGCCTGGTAAAATCAAGAAACCAGCTTGTTTTCCAGAAAAAGATGTTATCCACTTCTGAAAACTTGTCAGACCACCTTGGAGGAGAGACTAAGCACAGAAAAAGATTGGTTAATGATGCTAGAGACCACACATGAAGGCTGCTTGGTTATGTATGATCCTCATGTCAGGACTCCAGTAGATGGGAGACAGCTTGAGAGATCACTGGACCACTTAATTTATTCCTGTTCGTAATGTGGCCTCTAGAAAATTATATTTAATTGAATGATTGTCAGAATTGGCAATGAACCCAACTACTCAGGTAATAATGTGGGTGAGCATGCCCAGAAATAAAACCAATTCTGAGTACTAGTCTGTCATAGAACCTTGACCTAACATGGCATGGGATAGTTTTAGGGAGCTACTGCAATGAATTTATTCCATTACTTAAAATTCCTGCTTTCCCACTTTAGCAGGCATCAGCTGCTTTCTATTTACTTGGAAGCATGGGAATAGATAGAATTGATGAAGTGGGTATTTCAGAATTTCATATTGGCTTATGCAGTAATTTGGGATATATCTTATTTGGAAGTTTTACTCTTATGCAGAGCAATTTGAAGAAAGAGGAACTTTGTTATTCTGTGCCATGAAGTGTTATACATTGCTCCTTATAACGGCATCTCTATTAGTTACTTTTATGTAGCAGTGACAAAAAACATTATCAATTCTTCTCCTCATATATCTTCTTAAGGTTCTAGGAGGTTTGAGACTAAGATGGAAATAGATATCAAGGAGACCTAGATGATGAACAGTAAGATGAGAATTCACATCTTAAACTGCAAGTGTTTAAGAGAACAGAGAGAACAGAGAGAGCAACCTGGGAGAGGCATTAAGATTTAAGCTTTCAAAATCTCCCCCCACTGCCAATTTCTAAGAATAAAACACATTCTATGCTTCTTTAAACAGCAGCACAAGTAGGGAAATGAGGATCAATTATTCAAATATATGAGTCTAGAAGGGATTTTCTCATTGAAGCCACCACTGTTCAAGCTTCCTAAGAATTTCTAATTTTTTTTTTTTGCAGAAGAAACATCAATCATAAAAAGACATAGCATAATTATTTATATTAAAATCACTTTTATGGTTTTATAAGATATATATGTATATATGAGTATATATATGCACACACAAATATGTGCATGTGTGTGTGTATATGTGTGTGTATAAAATGTGAGGGATCAATAGAAGGTGTCATATTCCCTGGAACTTCAGTTTCAGGTAATTGTGCGCTGTCATATGGATGCTTTGAATTCGACCATGGTCTATTCGTGGAAGGAATGTAAGCTATTCCATTATAGCATATCACACACCAGTTGTTATCTATCTTAGAAACCAAAAGCATGCAGAACTGTACTTCTCAGACTCATTTATTTCAAAAAAACATACAGCTAAACCAAGCATTCATGAGAAAGTGTGTATGATGGTTGTTAAGTGAAGGTAAGGTTCTTTGTTGTTGTTGCTGTTTGTTTTAACATTCTATTTTATACTAATAAATAATATTTTTAACATGCATTGCTTATTTAAGGTAGATTTTTTCTCTAGAGTGAATTTTTATGTAACTTAACAATCTCCTCTTTTCTCTTCATTTTTCTTATATTGAAAAATAGATGGATTGTGGTAAAGTGGTTATTTTTACTACTTTAACCCTAGGGCAGACATCCCAATGTGTTAGTGTGTTTAGTAAGTGGTTTTCTACATATCACCAAAGGAGAAAGGTAAATGCTGATCCAGATACAAACTTGCAGAACAATGGCGTCTTACTTGGACCATATGCTAATGGCATGATGCCACAAAGCTTGTGGGATTAACCAACCAATATCTGGTAATAGATATGTCAGATACATAAATAGATATAATAATATTAACTTCAAAAATACTACTGAGTAGAATATCCCACAAGATTGCTCA
Source organism: Mastomys coucha (assembly GCF_008632895.1). NCBI lineage: Eukaryota > Metazoa > Chordata > Mammalia > Rodentia > Muridae > Mastomys > Mastomys coucha. The sequence continues at coordinate 31,682,713 of NW_022196910.1, read as the reverse complement.
TATAGTTATTACATTTTGTTGTGGAGGAGGTTTCTCAAATTCCACTAATTCTTTAAATGCTTACCCATAAACTTTTAGTTAGTTCACAAATCAAATTTACCATAGACTTCCTGATTTTGGATTTAGCAGCATTTATGCATGTAGCAACAACTAATAAGAAATTAGGTCATGAATTAGTAAGAGATCAAGGATGGAAATGTTTGGAGGGATAAAAGACAAGGAGAGAAATATAATACATTATAATCACATTAAATAAAATAATGTGGGCAGAGTTTGCTTTCGTTGATACGGTAGATATGTCTTCTTGATCTTTAGCTAGTTGTTTCCTATATTTCTGGTGACTTCCACTACTGCCTTGCTCTTTGCCATTGTCCTTTCCAGCCTGGGGCCAGAGAAACATGTAGAGGAGCTTTAATACAGCAACATGGCTGCTCTACCAAAGGATCACATACAAAGACCTAGATCTGATTGAATGCAGACACTCTCTCAATAAATACCTTTATGGAAAAATTAATTTTTAGAAGGAAGAACCAATGTTTGAAAGTGACATCTAATTGAAGGGCAGGCAAAGTGACAAACCGGAGAATGAGTCAGACATAGGATAAATGTCTGTTACCAACAGACAGGAAAGGGAGGCTATTTAAGAACAGTGCGGGAAGAGAGAAGCAATCGCTTGGTAGTCAGTGCAGCAAGTGTCGTGCAGTAGAGTTGAGGCAGTTGAAGCCAGAGTAAAAGGAGCCAAAAGATTAGAACAAATCGCCAGAGTTAATTTGAGGCCAAGCAGAGCAATTCAGTGAGAAGCTGAGAGAAAGCAGGATTGAATCAGTCAGGTTATAGTGGAGTTTGAGACAATGGAGCTCAGTTGAACTATCCAGTCAGAATTACGAAAGAACTAGAAGAGTGAGCTTACTCAGCAGTAAGCCTCTTAGACAACAATTTCATCTGGCAAATAAAAATTTTATAGTAATCGACAATGTTTCTGTAGATCTCTCTGCAATGAGAGATAAACATTCCTTCTCAGTTTTCTTCTAAAGAAGTAACAATTGGGACAGTTAATGCATCAGCTTTCTTATTTCACTCTAGAATAAAAACAAACATATTAGCACATGCAAGAAAATGAGTTTTTCCTGGAAATAATTCTACAACATAAATGAAATCTGGTACAATATTGAAAGTTTCTGAATGAACCGTAATAAAGGAATTATGAAATATTTTTTTATTAGTTGGGCTCAGGAAAATATACCATGGATAGATTGATGAATATCTGAACCACTAATCCTCCCTATACAATTAGATCAGCCATCAATAAAATACATATCTGGCTGGAGAAGTTTGGAGAATTTTTATATCATAAATTTAGTTGGTATTAGACAATCATAGCTTATTACCTAGACAAGGATTTCTTATCATTCCATAGTAATCAGCATGTGAAATTTGAAAATCTACAGGATTCTCAAATATTTTTAAAGTTGATTGTTAGTTAGCAGTAAAATAATACAGCAAGGATGAAATCCATATAACTGTTGACATCAGGTCCTCCCATGATTTACTAAGTAAGCAAGAAGGGTGAGGCAAGCAGTTAGAATTTTATGGTCTTTGTGATGTAGATGCTTCTATTCCAATGGTTTATTCTCTTATGCTATAATAACTGTAGGAGCCATTTCAGTGGTTAAAATAAGTAAGTTTAAAGGAAATGAAGAATTCATATGTTATACCAATGCTTTATTTAGTATGTACTTAAATAGCTGTAATTCTTTTCTTGCCTCTTAAGATTATATGTGAGATTGCACAATGCTGACTTTCCTTCTAGAGTTTTAAATGCTATTTTAATTATGTTTTTGCTTTATTGGGGTAAATCTATTTTTGCCTCTTTTACTAGTTTTAACGTTTGAACATCCAGCTCATATTTATTCAATGAGTTAATCACCTCTTCCTCATTATTAATATCTCCCTTATCTTCTGTGACAGTACAAATAAATGCCCCAAGTACCCAAAACTGAGCAAGGATCCTTCTCCCATTGTATATGCCTTTTCAATGTTCTGTTGGACTCTATTCTATACTCCTGCATCTAGAGTTCCTTCTGTAAACCAGGAATTATACTCACAAATAACTTACAAGCAATCTATACTCACAAATAACTTACAAGCAATCTACTAGTTGGTATCTTAATATTTGTACTCCATATTCCTTTAAAAATGATTTTCAAACCTGGCATAAAGGAAATCTTTCCCTGAATTCCATCCCATTATTCTTACTCATATGCTTCTGTGAAGGTTCCTGAATTTTTATGTCATAGCTGCCTTTATGTTCCTGTCCAGGCATGACTTGTCACATCTTTAGAGGCAGTGGGACCTGAGAGAATGGAACCAGTAATTAGTAAGCCTGAGGTCAGGGGCAGGTTGCATTTGACTGGCAAGGTACATTTGATATGCAAGACACACTAAGCCAATGCAGTTTTTTTTTATAGAGGCAGATAAACAAATAACAGCAGTCAGTTCTAATGAATAAGCTGAACTAAACCAAAGCCTGCCTGTTATACCTGAAGAAGCACGAGAACAAATTCTTAGAACAATTCCATGTTTTGGAGAAACTGAGGACACAAAACTTATTTTCTTGGAGTTTTCTCACAAGAATGCAGAATTCCTCTCACATAACTCCATTTTTGGGCCATATTCTGACAGAAAAGAAAGAAATGCAATTAAGTTATAATCTCAAAAACTTAAGATTATATTTTATTTTTACTTTTATTTTAAATATTACTAATACTAATATTTGTTTTACTGTGCTACTGTTTATGTTAATGTAATATATCCATTCCATTTGCTGTAATTTGACATTTTGAATTCTTATATTTATCAGAAAACTGGAAATAGTTCTATCTCAAGACCCAGCTATGGTCAACTATGTTCATAGTAGCTTTATATATAATAGCCAGAAACTGAAAACAACCTAGATGTCCCTCAACCAAAGAATAGGTAAAGAAAATGTGGTACACTTACATAAAGGAGTATTACTCAGCTTTGAAAAGGAACGATATGATATCATGAAATTTTCCAGAAAATGGATGGAACTAGAAACCAGATAACTGAGACATAGAAAGTCAACCATGGTATGTACCCACTCATAAGTGTATTCTAGCTGTAAAGTAAAAGAAAATCATGTTACAATCCAAAGACCCAGAGATGCAAAGTAGCAAGGAAACCTTAAAGGTGGAGATAAAAATCTGTCTGTGGGCTGGTGTGGTTAGAAACAGGAAAGATCAGACAAGAGGGGAGAAACACTTGGAGAAATGACTGGAATAGGGAAGCACATCAAGGTAGAAATATAGTGCAATGGAAAGTTCATGGAATTTAACATAGTAACATTAGCAAATACTTCTAGAAATGGAAAAGGACCTGGAACATTGTCTTCTGTAACCAGATGAGGCATGAAGTATGGACACCAATGGAGCCACAAAACCTTCAATCTACAATTTGTCTTGCCTGAAGAGTTCTCTAGGTCTGAAGCCTAGCAGAATTATCAAAGTTTCCAGAGAGACTTCATCCAGCAACTGATGAATACAGATGCAGAGTCCCACAACCAAACATTAGTGCAGCAGACATGGAGGGGGTAGGATTGGAAGAACCAGATGTTTCAAGGGACACACCAAGAGAATATAGCCCAGAGAATCAACTGACTGGAACTCATGGGGACTCACAGAGATAAGTGATCCTATAGGAGTCTGACATATACCCTCTGCATATATGTTATTTTAGAGTAGCTTGGGATTCTTGTAGGAATCGTAGTAGAACAGGAGATATCCCTGACTGTTTTGCCTACTCTTGGGACCCTTTTCCTCCTTCCTATTGGGTTGTTTGGTCAGCCTTGATGGGATGGCATATGCTTGGTTTTATTGTGGCTTGTTATGCTGTGTTAGGTTGATGTGCTTAGGAAAAGGTTGACAAGGCTATATTTGGGTTAGAGGGGGAGATGTTAGGAGAAGGAGAGGGAAGATAAAGTGTTGTTGGAATATAAGATATAGAGAAGAATAAAAAATGGATTTTATTTTCTGTTTTCAAAACTAGTATCTCATTTTGCAAATAACCTCCTTAAATATAATTCTGTGAGCAAGGAATAAAAAATAATGAAATACTTTAAAATATAATTGATGTAAGGATTGAAATAAATTCTCACATTCATGAAAATGTTCCAAGTATCATATATGAATCTTTAATGATGTATAAGACTCCCAGATTATAGGTAAAACAATTACCTATGTTGGTGTGAATAGATTTGGTTTCCATGCATTCATGTGGTATAGGGATTGGCCATAGGTAGTGGCACTATTAGAAAGAATAACTTTATCAGAGGAGATATGACCTTGTTGGCAAAAGTGTATCACTGTGTGGGCGGGCTTTTAGGTCTCCTATGCTCAGGCTCCACCCAACTCTTGGCTTCTCCAGCACCATTTCTGCCTGCAAGCTTCCATACTTCTCACCATGATGATAATGGACTAAAATTTTGAAACTGCAAGCCAGCTCCAATTAAATGTTAACATTTATAAGAGCTGCTATAAAAACCCAACAAAGACAGTATATAAGAGGGATATATATATCCCTCTTATATACCTCATATATATATATGAACATATTTTAAGATAGAATTTAAATATAACAGTATGTAAAATTTTTTGTAGGTGCAGTGAACTTTACTGATGATATTCAAGAGAGTAGGGATGGCTCCCTAGGCCCCTCCTGTTACTATGGGGTTCTGGGATGGAAATTGTGAGGGAGATGCTCAGTGTTGGGGTAGGGACTCCTCAGTACTGATGGCTTCTCTCTTGCTCTCGGTGTCCTTGCTGGGTTGGGTGGTCCATGGATTCTTACTCCTTGGAGGCCATGTAGGCCATGAGATCCACCACCCTGTTACTGTAACCATATTCATTGTTGCCCCACACACTAGTCTATTCCAGTCACATCCGAAATATCAGGGGTAAAAGCCTGATTAAGGATAGGAGGCATTAAGGATCCAAAAGGAGTTCTGTGCCTCCTAGATATTCAGACAGTCGCTGGTATCTCCTAACTCAGAAGTGTTCCAGATTAGTCTTTCCAATCGTCTTCACGCCCTCATATTTAGGCATAAAGGTACCCCAGGAAATGATTCATAAATAGCTAAGATTGGGCATTGTTTCCTGGCCAACACAATGTTACCAACCTATCCTAGTTTAATACCAAGCTGTCCATAACTTGGAATTTCTCTCAAGGAATCTGCCTCGCCATAGCTAGCAACAAACGTCAAGCACATTCCTTAGGGCAATAGATAGTTCACAATAGTTAGGAATATTTTATATACTAGAGAGTAATGAAGGGCTTCCACTCAAGGACATTAGCTAGAAATGTTAGGTCAGAACCCCTTAGTCATTGCCTCCAGCAGAACCAGAGAATTAGCATAGGAATACCAAAATAGCCTCAACAGAAAGGGCTCCACTCCTCTTCCTCCTGCTTCACACCTGGCTACCAGACCCTGCTGACCTTGGGGTGGAGGTCACTTGCCTATGTGACCTCAGTCTTGTGTCCCTTGCTGTAACTCCCACCTGCCTACATGACTCTTGTCATCTGCCCTGCTTGCTGTATGCTATTTAAGCATTTCACCTTGTACAAATACATTCAGATTCAACACACCCTTGTGTCTCGAGTCTGTCTGTCATCTGCCCACTTAATTGCCTACATGACCAGAATTCTCATCCCATGGAAACTGGGGTCCCCACAACGAACCCGGTCCACAGCACATTGTCATACCAGGAAATGAGCTTTACAAAGTTGTCATTGAGAGCAATGCCAGCCCCAGCATCAAAGGTAGAAGAGTGGGAGTTGCTGTTAAAGTCGCAGGAGATAACCTGGTCCTCGGGGTAGCCCAGGATGCCCTTCATTGAGCCCTCAGATGCCTGCTTCACTACCTTCTTGATGTCATCATACTTAGCAGGTTTCTCCAGGCAGCATGTCAGATCCACAACTGATACATTGATGGTAGGAACACGAAAGGCTGTGCGAGTGAATTTCCCATTCAGCTCTGGGATGACCTTGCCCACAGCCTTGGCAGCATCAGTGGATGCAGAGATGATGTTCTGGGTAGCCCCACGGCCATCATGCCACAGCTTTCCAGAGGGGCCATTCATAGTCTTCTGAATGGCAGTGATGGCATGTACTATGGTCATGAGCCCTTCCATGATGCCAAAATTGTCATGGATGACTTTGGCCAGGGGAGCTAAGCAGTTGGTGGTGCAGGATCCATTGTTGACATTCTTGAATGAGTTGTCATATTTCTCATGGTTCACACCCATTACAAACATTTGGGTATTGGCAGAAGGGGCAGAGATGATGACCCTTTTGGCCCAACCCTTCAAGTGGGCCCTGGCCTTCTCCATGGTGGTGAAGACACCAGTAGACTCTGTAACATACTCAGCATCATCATCACCCTGTTTGATGTTAGCAGATTTTGCTCCTGGAAGATGGTGATGGGCTTCCCATTGATGAAGCTTCTCATTCTTAGCCTTGACTATGCTGTTGAATTTGCCATGAGTGGAGTCATACTGGAACATGTAGATCATGTAGTTGAGGTCAATGAAGGGGTCGTTGATGGCAACAATCTCCACTTTGCCAGATCCAGAGCAGAAGGCAGCCCTGGTAACCAGGCGCCAATACAGCCAAATCCATTCACACTGACCTTCACTATTTTGTCTACAGGACGAAGCTGGCACTGCAGAAAAAGATGCAGCTGTCTCTGGAACAGGGAGGAGCAGAGAGGCAACAGCATGTGAATTTTATGCAAAAATTATTTCCCATATTATAGAATACATAAAGAATGAAATTCTTATAAAAATTGACATGGTAATTGTCTCATGTGTCCAAAATGATATGAGATGATAGCAGTGAGGAAAACTGGTACATTATGGTATAGACTGAGAACAGCAAAAACTGTAGTGTTTGCTCCAGTTTTCCTTAAATCTAAATGTTCTCAAGAACAAAAATTGAAAGTTAAACATATTTAGCAGCAGAAATTTCTTTATGACACCTATTAGGAAACATGAGAACTCATGGCTCAGTTATCAGTCATAACTTTAGGTAAATTCAATATTCTTGAGTCATTTTGTTTTTTGCTAGATTATGTAGGATAAAACAAGATACTATTCAGCTGACTCTGAAGCATACTGAATTTGCAGAAAATTTCAGGAAGGCAGCTTACAGTAGAAACCTTTAAGTCACTTAATTTTTACCAAGGAAATTGTAGAATCACCTATTGCAGTTGTTTAAAAATAGGATTATCACAAATTTAATCCAACTGTAAGAAGACTGATGAAGGAGATGCCCTTGTAGATTTGTCCATTCTGATAAATTAAACACTACAATAGCAAGCAACTGTCCTGAGTGAAATAATTATCATGGGAAAATTATGAATCACAGAGAGAGGTGACATAGATGAAATAGAGAAGCCACTGTATTTTAAAACATTAATATGATGAAAAATGTGTACCAGGGCAGTGGACAGGTATATGTGTCCATTTTACAATGTCAGAACTCAATTTGTTCAATGATACATTTGTTATGATATTAAATGACTATAATTTATATGCCTTGCTAGATGACAGATGCTAGTACATTTTAAAATTGTAGCTTGATTCCCATGGAAGGAGTTGCCGAGACAAAGTATGGAACAAAGACTAAAGGAAGGACAATCCAGAGACTGAGGGAGGGAATAGTTTTTTTTTTTTTTTTTTTTTTTTTTTTTTTTTTTTTTTTTTTTTTTTTTGAGGAGAAACCAGGAAATAGGATATCATTTGAAATGTTAGTAAAGAAAATATCTAATAAAAAATAAAAAAATAAAAAAACAAAAAATAATTCTATCTTGAGAGGGGAAATATTTACAGCTTAAAATGAATGTCTCAAACACTTGCCTACTCCTTTACAAAACGGATATCTCTGGTTGTAACAAATTCAGCTATTCACTTTCTTACAAAGATTAGGGAAAGATAGGACAATATTGTGGATGTCAATACCTTTACCTCTACATTTAGACTAAAATAGCTAAACCAATCATGTTTTTGTTTTGTCCTTTATTTGTTTTGTGCCCATGAAAGGTACTGTACAATCTCATTTTAATTTTTATAAAATTTTAGTCTGCTATCCAAGAGAGACCTTGTCCATTGTAACAGGTGACTCATTCTATTGGGAGCTGAGAATAATCAATAAAGTTTTATTTCCTGGCCACCTGCTTTATGTGTATTTGGGAAAATTGTGTGGTAGTCAAGATAATATAGAATTATGTATTTTCCTTGTAACTATGTCACTATCACAAAAATAAAACTATGAACAGAACTCATCCAAATAGGCCAAGAAAGTGTTCACATCCTTGCTATGCTGAGAACAGAAAGGATTAGTGTGGTTGGTTCTGTAGTTCTAGATTCTGTAAGTCCTCATTAGACTAGATAGTTATAAACAAAGTCAGTATATGTGCTTTAGCACAAAACACCTCACATTTTATTTGTCTTGTGTGTTTGGTAAAACCAAGGGAACACACACAAAGGCCAGACAAAGAAGGTTGCTCAAAATTAGACTATCAATTGTTGTAAACCATGAGCTAAATAAAACACTTTAGAAAAAATGTATTTGAAAAATTTAATGAAGAATACACAGATGTTCTTTGTATCACCTTAGTAAATATTGTGCATCTATGTGTATTTCCAAGAAAAAATAAAAAACATGCATACTCATACATGCAAATTAAATATTTGTTATAAATATTCATATCTCAATAGAAAATTCACTGTAAAATAGATTATTTATGCCTCAGGATCATGTATCAGATAGGATTCAAAGGTAAATCTGGCTCCTTTGATGTCTATCAGATGTTAAATTGTAGAAGCAAACATATTGGAGGGGTTTGTGTGTTCATATGTGTACAGAACACAGCTCTATCTACACCCTACCAGCTGCCACCAGAAGCAGTCACTTATTAAGGTGTAGGCCAGCTGGGAAGATGCCTAGCATAAGTCCACAAACATGATAAGCCATCTCTAGAATACATTAAAAAATGAAGCTAGTTAATTTAGATTCTTATAAGCACATATTACCATAACTGGCAGAAAGTAATTTTTTTCTGCTCCAATTAAAGTAGCAACTTAAAACTTGGTGAGAACTGATATATCTCTAGGTATTTTTGGATCAGTATCTGCATGTAGCATATTATAACCAAAGGCAGATCACTGAAGCAAAAACAAGCCTGATTGTGGAATGATCTTGGCAGTCATCAGCAACTGAAATTGAGAAAAAAATGAATCTGAAATACATATTACAGTGAAGTTTATGGTGGGTTTGTGATTTATTTTATAAAATCTAGGTTTACTTCAAATTAATATTCAAAAGCACTTCCAAGTTCAGAAAGCTAAAATTCAGAAGAAAAAAATAATAAGCAAATAATAGAAAATATCCCCTCAAATTCACAATCAAAAATAACTGGAATGTATTTTGTCCTATTATGTCCAAGATGATAAATATCTGTGCCTATAGTATACCATGTACTTTTCTATAAATAAAAATTATTTCTAGACATATGTATACCTTACAAAACACACATTAATAATATTTAAATTTATTTTTATTATTATAAAATGTTATAAATAATGTAACTATATGAAGAATATAATAATGAATTGATGACATTTGAATTTACATATTTAATTTATATTGGTCATTATCAATTACTATTACTCTCATCCCTTACCACTCGAAATGATCCCTCCCTTATGAACTAATCCTTTACTTTCTCTTTTGTATGTTGTACCAATGAGCTCTGGTAGATTTGCATACATGAGTATGGCTATAGCACACCAAAGAGTTTCTATTTTTCCTGGACCAACAATTACTTGAAAAGAATCTTTGGGCAAGGATGAGACCACTCCTCACTTCAGAAAATTGCCCAATACATGGGTCCAATGCTTTCCTGGTAATGATGGTTGCTTTGAGTTCATAAGAACAACAGCAATATCATGCTAGAAAACATTATTCCACATTATCCACCCCAAAAGCTAAATGAGCTCTAGCTCCTATATGGATATTTATTTATTTATTTATTTATTCATTTGTTCATTCATTTGTTTACTTTACAGTGGAGCAATCTCAGTCTCTCTGTCTTTCTGTGTGTGTGTATGTGTGTATGTATGTATGTATGTATGTAACAGAAGTATAACAAATAAGTGCTCAAAAGTACAAATGAAGAAATATTAAACTAGAATCACAGCCAGGAAACAAGTTGATGAAATGGGTGTAAACTTCTATAATCTCCTGTCTATAGCATATACACAACTTTTAAAACCATTTTAAAGATTTATTTGCAACCTTTTAATTAATATGTATGAGTTTTCTGTGTGTATGTGCAAGTGTTCTTGGATACCAAGAAAAGGCATTGGATCCTATGCAGATGGCACTGGAAGATGTGAGCCACTCAGCTGGTCTACTGTGATCTGAACTCAGGTCCTCTGGAAGAGCAGTAAGCACTCTTTCTTTCTTTCCCTTCCTTCTTTCTTTCCTTCTTTCCATCTTTCTTTTTTCTTTCTTCTTTCTTTGTTTCTTTCTTTCTTTTGTTTGTTTTTTGGTTTTTTTTTTGAGACAGTGTATCTCCTGGCTGTCCTGGAACACATTCTGTAGACCAGGCTAGCCTCTAACTCAGAAATTTGCCTGCCTCTGCCACCCAAGTGCTGGGTTAAAGGCTAGCATCACTACTGCCCAGCTGCAGTAAGCACTCTTAATTATTAGATCTTATTTCCAGCTTCTTCTATTTTACCTTACCTTTAAATGTTTAGTCCACATATATACCAAGTCTGGACCTGGTTTTATTATCTTTTTTTTACATATCATAAAGACACAAATAAAAATGTTAAAATACAAACTTGTCAATTAGATTTCTGTTCTTAATCAAATGTGAGAATAAACCAACTCAAACTAGAAAATGTTTGTTACAGTCAATGTTGTCAGAGTCTTCATCCTTGGTCATGAGACTCTACTTCTACTGATCATCATGAGTAGATTTATTGGGTATAACAAAGTGTCTTGCCTCATATAGCTAGAAGGCGAAGGAAAACACTATAAAGCTGGGGCAGTTTACAAGGGAGTTCCCTCTCCCTTTCCACTTTTCTATTACATTGCACTGGCATACCAGACGAATTATTAAGGAATTTGAATATTTTGGCGGGCAGAATTTTTATAATGCATTTCTCCCCAAATATCCAACGTTTTACAATGTGTTTTGAGATTTAGATCTTTAACAAAGGAGCCTTTGGGGAGTTTTTAGAACCCATCCATTAAGCAAAGTTAATGTATCACGTGTAAATTGTACATACACAAAATATATAGAGTGAATTTTGAATATATATATACACACACACACACACACACACACACACACACATATATTCAATATGTGCTCTGGGCTGTGTTTTTATGTAGACATTTTTGAAATGCACATTTAGATAAAATTACATGTTACTCTAAGCTTTTATCATCTCAATCAAAAATAAAATTCTATATATCCTATGGAATGTCTGTAAAATATATTCCAGTGTATGTAGTCTGTCTCAAAACTGCCAGTTTTCATAAAAAAAAAAAAAGAAAGGTTGGACTTTCCTGAAGTGGAACACATAAATAATTAGATCCATGGTGGTTTGGTTTCAGGCCAGTCTTCAAATCCACTTAACCACAAATGTAATTAAAAAATTGATTATAATCTCCATATGTAACTACTTTTTTATGGGAAAGGAGAATCAATATATTATTCTCACTGATATAAAATTAGTTACTCTTCTATTTCTTTAGAATTTTAACTTTTGAGTACAACTGCAAAAACTCCAGTCGATGTACTATATTGCATTTTGCTTCAGCAAACACTCACTATTTAGTGTTCATATCCATAAAAGACTACATTCCTTCACTTCATTGAGAGTAACATTTGTTGTCAAGTAGGGTGGAATATACTCTTCCTTGACTTGAGCTTGGCTCTAGGACCAAACTTGGCAATAGAGACAATTTACACAGAGCCTCTAAACATGCTTTAACTCCTGGGTAATTTCTATTCTCATAAGATAACATAATTTGATCAAGTTTCTACCACTCTATATATGGCCTCTGAATGAAGCTTGTAAAGTTGACTGTCCATAGACAACCCTTAGATGTGAGATCTGAACTGTACCTTATTAAAAGAACTTGTCACCAATATTCTGGGACCCTTACTTATAAAGCATGATAGAAACCCAACTGTTTATGCATTTAAATGAATCTTAAATTAAAAAAAGATAAGATCTTTGCAAGATTGAATTTAAAGATATGAGAGTCTCTATGCAAAGTAAATGCTAATTTAAATGTTTTTTAAAAGCCTTAAATTATAAAAAGATTAAAAATAGTATATTTTAAACAGACATGGCATTCAAGTTATAGAAAGACCCTTTACAATCTGATTCACTTGTGATAATTTGTTCCATTTCCAAAGACTGATGGAGAGATGAACTATGGTGATGTTAAAGTGTTAATCAATGATCATAAATTAAACAAAGAATTTAACATAGGAATCATCCATATAGAGAACAATAAAGAAACAAGATTTATGAAAACAGAACATTCTGAAATTGAATGAGTGCAATAGACAAAGTATATGGGAATTTTATATTCTCTACTCCTTTCCTACAAATATAAAACTTTTAATTAAAATGGGATATAAAAGAATGCATCAATGATAATATAAGAATAAAAGATACACGATGATATATAATTAAAATAGGAGTCAGGGTGGAGGACACTTCATTAGGGAATACTATAAAATACTGGAGACCAATGTAATAAAAGTACTGGGAGAACCAGTTGGAGTGCTATAACTCAAAGTGCTTCTCCTGAGTGAACTAGGGAACTTGGCTTAACAGCCATGAGGATCACCATCCTGACAAAGAGAGCATCCTTCAACACCTTTATATATTAAGGAAACAATAGGAGAGTCATTACATTACACTGAACCAGGACATACCACAAATATCCAGAGACACAGGAATCTAGGTTTGGGGTTGGTTATATCTGTTCCATTATCTCAAAGTAGTTTTGTTTGTTTCAAAGTAGGCACTCAATTACTAAGAAGAGTTGGCAACTGTTTTCCATAAGCAATTTCTTGGGTGTCTTAGGAAGAAGTGTGAGTCAATAATTCATACCAGCATTCAGTGTATTTAAAGACACATTCATAATTTGAGCCCATTGAGTCTAATGTTCCAAGAAGCTCTTTATCCTGATGTCATACAGCTGAAAGCCCAACAGATATAAGCTATAATATTATTAAGAGATTTGTTAGAAAGCATGGTTGTTTGCTTGTAGTTTTATTAATTTTGTCAGGCTGCATCATCAATATCTTAAGGCAACTTGCCCACATCTCTGTTTTCTTGCCAAGAAATCATACACAGACTTATAACTAATCAGACAATATTTATCTCAAAATGAATCATGTAAAAGAGGTCATACCTAGTGTTAATTTTATTTTCCTGCTGGCAAGAATCAGCTTTAAATTTCAAGTATTTGTTCAAATAATATTGTGTTCCTTAAGCATTAAGCATTCCTAGCTCTTTAAAACATTTTTATTTCTAGACTACAGTTAAAAATTAAGGTAAATCACCTCAATTCATTTTGCTGAATGTGTAAAAAGATTCTTTTGTTTTGTTTTGTTTCTTATGGTATAAAAGATATAAGTGAATGATTATAAACAGGAGTACATAAGCATACCTGTACCGAAGATAAAACAGTTTAAATTTCTTGCCTACTTAAACCATTTAAATGATAAAATTAAGATTAGAATAAGGATTTTAAAAATGTTGCATATTTATAAAAAGGATGCTTAAATATGAACTATCATTTTGATATCTCTAAATGTTGTTCCCATCTTTATGTGAAAAGGGAAATTATAATATCCAATATCTATTATTTGGGAATTTTCTCATTTTCTTGCTATTGAATTTTTTCCTATTATGTATCATTAACAGGTTCACTAGTGTAGAATTAACTTTTAATAAACCATGTGTTGAAAATGTATAAGGAAATGCATGCACATACACATGTACACTCACACAATGATCTTACCTCCACAGTTTAGATAATGATCATATACAAAACATATAGTACCTTCTAGTACTACTTTAAATTCCGTTTTGTTATGTTTTGTTTAGTTTTGTTTGGTTTGGTTTGGTTTGCCAATTCTACCATTTCAGTAGTGAAGGACAAATGTATTTGTCATTGTGACTTAATTCATATTTTTGAATTTTGTACAAATAGAAAAAATAAGCACACTATGGTTTTGTCTGTTACTGTCTTGATTGATTTTGAGAATCATTTCTTGTATGAATTAGTAAGTTATTCTTTCTCTCTTAGTATGAGTGTTTTTATATTTGGTGACTGCTGAAATAAATACTACTTTTTTTTATTATCAAAAATAATGTCTCCCTGAATATCTTTGTTAAAATCTTTAATGCATTTAAGCCATGTATCTTAAAACTACCTGGCAGGGGAAAGGCTGACTTACATATGGTTGACATTTTGAGGACTGATAGAGGTTTCCAAAATAGAAACTTGATATTCACCAAATAATTCTATATTAGAAAATTATAGGCTTGAATTAAACAAATATTTCTGATAATATCAAAAATCATGGATTTTCAAGCGAAAATGAATTCAATTATAATTTAAAAAATTCTATTTTAATGTGAATGTTAAAGAAATGAACATTCATAAAGTGATAGAAAAATTTACATTCTAACATGTATTTTTTTCCAGACATTTTAAAAAAGCAAATTCTTGAACCTGAATAATGAGAATGTAAACACAAGGCAGATAAAACTAATAGTGGAATATATACTAAGCAGAAATTTGGCCAAAAGGATAATAATTTCTGCTACAATATTAATTATCAAGGAGTTTCTAGTTTAAGCAGGAATTAGATGTTCTCAGATACATTAAAATGACTGTGTTGAAAGATCAACTATGTAAATTTTTCAAGGAATATTATGGTTCTAGAGAAGCTTAATGTCTTGTACTTTAATATATTTTGCAATTGATCCAGGATTGTACACCAGTGGGAGATTATTGAAGGTATGAACAAGAGTCTAATAAGTATGTAATAAAGGATAAGATGTATTAGATACGTTCCTGATGCTGGGAAAATATATCATGACAAAGGCAATTCATTGAAGAAAGAGTTCATTTGCTTTTATGGTTCCAGAAGGAAAGGAACAAGCAGCGAATGGTAGGCATGGTAGTAGGAAGCATATTGAGAGAGCCCATACCCATTCTTAAGCTGGGATCAGAGAAAGATAAATGGAAGCACTGGATGTGATTTCTCTCAAAGCCTGTACCTCATGATGTACTTCCTCCAACAAGGCCTAAACACCTCCATATCTCCCAAGAATGCTGTTCTTAGTTGAGAAAGAAGTGTTTGAGTATCGGTGGCTCTGTGGGGCATTTCTCATATATCCAATTCCTCCCCACCTTGACATTTATTTAAAAGTAATGAAAATTCATGGTGATCCAAGAATTTATGTGACTATTTGAGACATACTTATACAAAATTGTCCAATCCTAGAATAAAAAAGTTATTCTCTTACAGAATCAAGTACCCTGGGGTCATTGAGGCACACAGAGAGTGAACTGACAACCAGGGATGCTGTATAGGTGTGGCATAGTCCCTCTTCATATATGTTAAAAAGGTGTAGCTTGGTCTTATGGACGCCTGACACTGGGAACAGGGGTTGTCTCCGATTCTTTTGCCTATTTTGGGGGTTCATTTCCTCCTAGGAGTTGTCCAGCCTTACAAGGGGAGGTACCTAGTCTTATTCCAAGTTGATATGCCATGGAGGCCTGCCTTTTTCTGAAGATGCACAGAGAAGTTGTAGATGCAGTCAGGGACCAGAGATCTACTGTGAGGAGCAGAGTGCAACTGTTGCTGGGGTGTAAGATAGAAGAGAATTTTTAAAAAAGATTTTTCCCAATGATATTCACAAAAAAATTGTTCTTGGCAACTGTTTGTGTTGACAAGCCTGTGCCCACTGACCATTTTCCTTTTCTTAATGTCAACTTAGCTACAAAAAGTAAAAGAAACCATTTTATAATTGTGTAGTGACCAAAAATTAAGCCAAAGAAAGGAAATATATCCACATATAAATGTAAAATGATAAATAAGGAAAGTTAGTAAGACTTAAAAGCCACATATTAGATGATTCAATTTATTTGATCTTCTGAAGATGATAAAATTATTAGCAACTGAATGGTAATTGAAGGGAGGTTGTTAGAGGAGTGGAAAGGACCTGGGCAGCAGTGTATCAACAAGGTCTGTGCAGATGTCTTGCATCTTATAGTGGCTTTTATATGACTAAAATATATAATACATGATACATTTGCCAAATTCATAAAATAACACACCTAAAGTTCATTTTATTATAGAGACATAAAATAAAGAAAAATATAGTTTTAAAATACAATATGGAAAATATTTTTTGTTTCATTTTCACACTTTGTCTTTAGTAAGTTACTCTTTCCATCTGAGACCATGAATATATTTAAACTCTTATATTTCACAGAAATATCTTTCATTAATTAATGATGGGGATGGAGAACTGGGGGTAGCCACTGGAAAGTCACAGACTCCAGGGAAGCAAGAGGCTCCCAGGACCCAATGATAACGACTTTAGCTGAAATACTCAACAAAGGGGAGACACTACTCATAGAGACCACATTCAGTAGGTAGGCACAGCCCCCAGTAGAGGGATGGGGCCACCCACACGTCTCAAAATTTTTAACCTAGAAATGTTCCTGTCCAAAGCAAAGACAGGGACAAAAAAATGGAATAGAGACCAAAAGAAAGGCCATCCAGAGACCTCCCCACCTAGGGATCCATCCTGTCTGCAGACACTAAACCCCACACACTATTGCTGATGCCAGGAAGTGCTTGCTGATACCTATCCATAAGAAAATACACATAAATTTTGAAATTCATAAAAATTTTAGTCATATTATGAAATTTAACCCCACTCCAGTGTTTCTGCTTACATTTCCCTCTCAAGTTTCCCTGTTTGAGTAAGAATCATTTCATTTCATGTTGTCCCACTCTCTACCACCCCTGTTGCAAATATATTTCTAAAAGCCACTCATATAGCTCAGAGCCTTCCCAGCCTTCCCTTAAAGTCTTCCATCTCCTATCAACATGTCCTAGCATACAGCTCCTATGGACATTCCTGTTCTACTCGAAGTTATACTAATTCCCAGAACTCTAGAAACCCGTAGGTCAGCCCAATAATGAGAACAAGAAGAAAACTGAGCGAACAGCTTACTGACTGAGCAGTTTTTCTTGATACTTTATATTTTCTTTCAAGAAAGGAAACATCCTTTTCCTTCCAAGGCAACATTTAACTATGGAATTAAATTTTTCCTCTGCTTTGAAATCATTAATCATTTTGAAGATCTTTTTCATTAAAATTTTCTGACAGCTCATGTACTAAAAATTAAAAATTATCTGGTGAAAAAAAAAAGTGCCTGCTGACAGGAGCCTGATATGGCTGTCCCCTGAGAAGTTCTACCAGCACCTGACCAATACAGATGCAAATAGTCACAGCCAACCATCAGACTGAGCACAGGGACCCCAATGGCAGAGTTAGGGGAAGGACTGAAGGAGCTGAAGAGGATTGCAACCCATAGGAAGAATAATATCAACTAACTGGACTACCTAGATCTCCCAGGGACTAAACCACAAACTAAAGAGTGTACAAGGTGGAGGGCAGGGAGGCTTGATGTCCCAGCAGAGGGGGGATGCTAGAGCAGTGAGTCAGGAATGGGGGAGTGGGTGCAGGAGCACCCTCATAGAGGCAAAGGGGAGGAGTGGAGACGGGGAATTCAATGGGGGCCTGGTGGAGGGGTAACTGGTAAGGGAGCTATCATTTGAAATGTAAATGAATAAAAATATTATTAATAATTAATAATAATAAGCATATTTAAAAAATGAAATGACATATAGAATTTGTATTGAAAGCCATGAATGTAAAAGTTGGAATATATTAAATGTATGGTTATGGTAATACAAAATATAGAGAGCAGGGAATTTGGCACTGCAGTGTAATGAAAAGTCTTCATTACTGAGCTCATTTCAGATGTACTGATTCAGTAGGGCTAATCTCAGACCTGAACTTTTGCTTTTAAAGTTGTGCTGGAGATACTGATGTTGGTGTCTCAATACGTATATAGTCACTGTAATGCTGAAGAAATATGGGACTGGATTCTGACCACAAGTACAAAGGAGGGAAATCCAGAAACTGAAAATTAGTATCAGACAGAAAAGTCTAAATTCAAAGATTATAATTTAACTCAGTTTTTATTTGAAATTCTTTAAAATAAATGAATGAAAAAAAATGAGCATTCATGAAAATTTGTTTGAGAAATAATTAGTAATCATAGCATGCCTGCCTTAAAGCGTTCAACATACATGAACATGTTTTGATTTAATTGATTTACAACACATTTCAAAATACTGAATCATTAATATCTAACTTCATGCATGAAATGTTCTAAATAATCCTATAAAAATTAATTTGAATTTAATGTCTATGCAGTTCTGAATTAAACTATTTTTGTGAACTAAAACAATTTCTTTCTTCCTCCTATCTGTTGCTCTGTGAAAGACTGACCTCATTCCATATAAAAGGAAGGTTGGAAATGTTTGATATCAGAGGAGAATTGAATGGCCTCTTCATGGTATTTTGAAGGTTAATGAGGTTTTCTCTTGTGGCATGTTTGATAACCTTTGATGAGGGAGGTTATGTAAACACCAGATATTACTCTAGGCAAAAGAGTTTATTAGCCCTTTATTTCTTATTATTATTAGCCAAAGCCAACTTGGTGTGAATGCAGCTCTACAGATCATTTGGCAACCACTTGTATAGTCGCCATATCAATATGTATAGTCACCATATAAATATGTAGAAGTGTTGCGCTTTCAGAGAAACTAGTTAGGGAGATAACTATAATTAAAAAGTGGAACTGAAATAATTTTTATTATGTTAAATTCCTGCTAGATAGAATTCATACAGTAGTGTAAAATGTGATAAAATTTAACAAACCTCATTGATACATAAAATCATATTAAAGGATGAAGTTGATCATTTTTCATGGTGACTTGGCCATTTCAAGGAATAACTATATATCAAAGGATTCATAATTTAAAAAGAAATTAAATGTCTATTAAGAATTGTGTGTGCATGCTCACACATGTGTGAATATGCATTTGCATGTGTTACTGTTTTTTCTTGTTTGCTTTTTGCTTTTTCTTTTCTTTCTTTCTTTTTCTTTTTTTTTTTTTTTTTTTTTTGAGACAGGGTTCTGGAACTCACTCTGTAGATCAGGCTGGCTCCGAACTCAGAAATCCACTTGCCTCTGCCTTCCAAGTGTTGGGATTAAAGGGATGCACCACTACTGCCTGGCTTTTGTTTGTTTCTTGAAGTAATACTTTTAGTAATTCTTTGAGAAATTAATGCAATGTACTTAGAGTATACTAACTTCTCTCTTCTGTCGTTTCCAAGATCCACCACTCTACTCACTCAAGTTTATGTTCTTTGTGTTGTTCTTCTTTTATTTTTAAAATCACTGAGTTATTTACTTTGTTATCCAGTAACTCTTGATATGGAGCATGCCTTGGAGACTGAGCTATTTCCCAAGGCTCACACTATTTAAAAAAAAAAAAGACAAAGCAAAAAGATTGGCGCTCTCTCTCTCTCTCTCTCTCTCTCTCTCTCTCTCTCTCTCTCTCTCTCTCTCAGCACCTATCATATGCCAACAATTCCTCATCAAGTGTTGATATTGCTGTTCTAACAGCATTATATGCTGAGATTTTTTTCTCACCTAAGTGTGTGCTGGCTCAGTCAATGTGAGTTCATATGTAAACTGCATTGTCATATCTTGGGGGAAAACTGTCCACATTCACACACTACCTCTGGCTCAAACAATCTTTGAACCTTTTCTTTTATTCCAAGATGACTTCTGAGCCTTGAGGAAGGGGAGAGATACAGACTATTGATTTAGGGACGAGTAGTCTCTAGTCTCTTATTCTTAGTATGTTTGTTATTCTAGAGTAATGTAGTAAAATATGTGTGTGTGTGTGTGTGTGTGTGTGTGTGTGTGTGTACATGAATATATATATGTATGGATACATATATATATACA
>NW_022196910.1:31655283-31662450 GCF_008632895.1 Mastomys coucha | reverse complement strand
ATATCACTTAACACCTTAAAAATAAGTGAACCAGCTATCCAAGTCTTTGGTCAGTTTTTCTTTCTGCAGATTGAATGTTAATATAATGTTTCAAAACTTACTTGAGATTATTTTAATCATCTTCAAAGAGAAACAGAAAAAAATACAAACATTCCTTA
Organism: Mastomys coucha; assembly: GCF_008632895.1. Classification (NCBI taxonomy): domain Eukaryota; kingdom Metazoa; phylum Chordata; class Mammalia; order Rodentia; family Muridae; genus Mastomys; species Mastomys coucha. Next base: position 31,662,292 of record NW_022196910.1, on the reverse strand, counting down.
GTTCATTCTTTCAATGAATTTTTGAGTGTTGAAGCAATAGGAACCAGTACTACAGCAACAAACAAAACAATGTGCTTCCACATAACTTGGCAAACATATAAACCGATATTTGACAATGAAAATCTTTAGAAACATATTGTCTGAATCAAAAGTTTTATATAAAAGATGAAATATTTTCATCAGAGCCTTAAACATAGCATTTGACTAGAATAATCAAAACATAGTTCTCTGATCCAAAGAATTCAGAAAGTTCATGCAAGCTATTGACTGAGACATCTAGCTTTATGTGGTATGGAAAGGAAATTGGAAAAAATATTATTTTTCAGGCACAATAATAAGACAAGAGTGTAAACCATACTGCAGTCCTCAGAAAGAACAGCAAATGGTACTAAACAAGGAGTCATCTCTCCAGAAATTAAATATAGGCATTAATCTGAATGGAAAATAAATTCATCAGGAGGAGGGAGATTGAAATTATCACATGTGTGCATATTTAAAATATTATCTACAGGTGTACAGTGGAAGATTTAAGTCACTTGTCAGACCTTAATGTGTTCCTGATCAAGTAAAGTCATAAATATAGTTAAATGAATCAACTCAGAAGAAATGATATCATTTTAAGCTTTATTTTCAGGAGTATTTGCTCTTTCTCATGTGGCATACTTTTAACAACTATACTAAGTATGGGAATAAGGATAGAATGATCATCATATCTGTGTTCCCTTCGCCCCTTACAGTAATGACACAGTAGTTCTTTTCAAATGCTTTATGTGCTTCATTAAATATATTTCTAGTGGTTTTATGCTGTCTGAGTGCGGCATAATTGTAATTATAAAAAGGTAATTCCTGGTGTTGTGATTCCAGTGTCTAGCTCTGGGTTCTCATGATAACATATTTTACTCTGATATTGGTATACTGCTGTATTTTTTCCTTTTCTTTTTGTTTTTGCCCATCTCCTCCCCACCTGATCCTCCTTTTCCCATCTCCACCTGCTTACAGTCTGCCCATAAAATCTGTTCTATTCCCTTCTCCCAGGGAGATTCATGCATTCCTCGTAGACTCCTCCTTCTTTCCCTAACCTCTATAGGTCTATGGATTGCAGCAATATCTACTTTTGAGTGAATAGATCCCACATCTGTCTTTCTGGATATGGGTTACCTCACTCAGGGTGATGATTTTTTTTTCTAGGTTTCTAGCAAATATATCTCTTTTCCTACAAATTTCATTTCATCATTTTTAATAACTTTTAAGTAATACAATGTTGTACAAATGTACTACATTTTCTTTACCCATTCTCTGATTAAAGAACAACTAAGTTGCTTCTAGTTTCTGAGTATTAGGAATAAAGCAACAAGGAACATGGTTGAGCAAGTGGCCTCGTGGTAAGATGGAATATCCTTGGTGCATATACCCAATAGTTGGATAGCGGGATCTTGAGGTACATCAATTGCCAACTTTCAGAGGAACCTCCATATTTATTTCTAATATTGTTGTACAAGTTTGCACTCCCACTGGCAATGGATGAATGTTCCTATTATTCAACATCCTCACCTCATGAGATGTCACTTATGTTTTTGATCTTAGCCATTTGACAGATGCACGATGAAGTCTCTAAGAACTTCTGATTTGTATTTCCTTGATGAATAAGGTTGTTGAACATTTTATTTATTTATTTATTTTATCGGATATTTTCTTTATTTACATTTCAAATTTTATCTCCTTTCCCTGTTTCCCCCGCGGAAACCCCCATCCCATTCCCCATCCCGCTGCTTCTATGAGGGTCCCCCACCCACTTCTGCCTCCCAGCCCTTGCATTCCCCTACACTGAGGCATCGAGCCTTTAAAGGACCAAGGGCCTCTCCTCCTGGAACAAAATACTCATGGGAGGAAGTACAGCGACAAAGTGTGGAGCAGAGACTAAAAGAAATGCCATCCAGAGATTGTCCCATCCAGGGGTCTATCCCATATACAGTCGCCAAACCCAGACACTCTTTTGGATGCCAAGAAGTGCTTGCTGACAGGCCTCCTGAGAGGCTCTGCCAGAGCCTGACAAATACAGAGGTTGACGCTTGCAGTCAAGCATTGGACTGAGCACAGGATCCCTGATGGAGGAGTTAGAGGAAGGACTGAAGGAGCCAAAGGGGTTTGCAACCCCATAGGACTAACAACAATATCAAGCAACCAGTACCCCCAGTATTCCCAGGGACTAAACCAACAACCAAAGAGTACACATGGAGGGACCCATGACTCCAGCTGCATGTGTAGCAGAGGATGTCATTGTCAGGCATCTGTTTCTCAGCCATTTGAGCTAGCTGATGAGAATTCTCCTTAGGACTGTGGCCTATTTTTAATTGCATTATGTGGGGTATTTTTGATGTCTAGTTTCTTGAGTCCCTTATATATTTCAGATATTAGTCACTTATCATATACAGAGTTAATGAAAATCTTTTCACGGTCTGTTGGATGTGCTTTGTCCAATTGGTCCTTAGACTCACAGTTTCATGAAATCCCATTAATTTTTTGACCCTACTGCCTGCAGTATGCATGTTCTGTTCAGAATATCATCCGTGACAATGCATTCAAGATAATACCAATTTCCCTTCAATCAGATTGAGTGTGTCTAGATTTATGTTGAGGTCTTTGATCCATTTGGGCTTGAGTTTTGTGCAGGGTGATAAATATGAATCTGTTTTCATTATTCTAAATGCAAACATATAGTTTGACAAACATTACTTGTTGAATACTCAGTTTGTTTTCAATGTGTACTTTTTACTTCTTTATCAATATATGTTTTAGAAAATCCATATGTGTCCATATGTATGTTGATACATAACTAGGTCTTCAATTCAATACCATTGAACAACCTGTCTGTTTTTTTATGCAAATACCATGTGATTTCTATTACTGCAGCTGTATAGGTCAATGTGGAATTGGCAATTGTGAGTCCTCAAGAAGTTGTCTTATTATTCAGGATTCCTTTAGCTCCTGTGTGATTTGCTTTTCCATATGAAATTTTAAAATTTCCTTTTGAGTTATGGCAAGAATTGTGTTGGAAACTTTGTTGGGATTTCATTGAATTTGTAAATTGCTTTTGCTAGGATGGCCATTTTACTGTGTTAATTCTACTAATCCATGAGCATTTCTATCTTTTTCTTTGTTTTAATTTTTTGAAAGACATGAAGTTTTGTCATATAAGCCTTTTTATATATAGAGAGAGTAAAAGTTTAATATATATGTATATATAAAGTTTTCCACCCTCATTTGTTCTCAGTCAAATTTTTATGTGTATATAGAAGGACTATGGATTTATTTTTTGCAGGGTTGGGGTGGTTAGTCTTGTATGCAGCTACTTTGCTGAAAGTGTTTCTCTATTTTGAAATTTCCCTGATGGAGTTTTTAGGGTTCATATGTATACTATATGTCATCTGCAAATAATGATAGTCTGGCTTCTTTCCTTTTAATTTGTATTCCATCAATCCCCTTCAATTATCTTATTGTTGTATCTAAAAATTCTAGTACTTTATGGAATAGATATGGAGAGAGTGGACAAGCTTTTCTCGTTCCTGATTTTAGTAGTATTGCTATCACTTCATTTAATTTGATGTTGCTATATATTTGCAATAGAATTTCTTTATTATGTTTATGTATGTTTCTTGTATCCTTACTCTAAGACTTTTATCATGGTGTGTTGGATTTTGTCAAAGGCAAATGTTCATAAGCTTTTTATTCTTTCTTTCAGTTAGCTTATGTAATGTTCTGCATTTACTGATTGTCATATATAGAGCTATTCCTGAATCTCTTGAATGAAGCCTACTTGATCATAAAGGATAATCTTTTTTGGTGTGATCTTGGGTTTATATTGAAAATATTTTATTGAATATTTTTGCATCTATGTTCATAAGGAATTTCTCTGCAATTCTCTTTCTTTGTTGAGTCTTTATGTTGTTTGAGTATAAACATAAGTAAGGCCTCATAGAACAAATTGGGCAATGTTCCTCACTTGTGTTTCTGTTTTGTGGAATAACTTATGAAGTGTCAGTATTTGCTCCCCTTTGACAGTCTTTTGGAATTCTGCACTAAAATCATCTCTCTGTGGATATTTTGGGGGGACAGGTTGGGAGATATTTTTAAACTACTGATTTTAATTCACTAGGGGCTGTGTTCTATTTAAATTGTTTATCTGACCTTGATTTAACTTTAGTAGGTGGTATCTATATAGAAAAATATCTATTTTTTAAAAGGTTTCCAATTTAGTCAAGTACAGATTTTCAAAGTATGCCCTTTTGATTCTTTATATTTCCTTGGTGTTTCTAGATATGCCTGCCCACTGTTTGCTTTGCAATTTTAATTGGATATATTCTCCCTTGCCTTTTAGTTAGTTTGGATAAAGGAGATGAAGGGGATTGCAACCCCACAGGAACAACAATATCAACTAACTAGACCACGTAGAGCTCCTAGAGACTAAACCACCAACCAAAGAGTATACATGGAGGGATCCATGGCTCCAGATACATATGTAGCAGAGGTTGGCCTTATTTGACATCAGTCATAGGGGAAGCTCTTGGTCCTGAGGAGGCTTGATGCCCTAGCATATGGGTTGCTAGAGGGCTGAGGTGAGAGTGGGTGAGTGGGTGGAGGAGCAGCCTCATGGAAGCAAATGGGAGAGGAAGAGGAGGAATGGGATTGGGGATTAGAGATAGTTAACCAGAAAGGGGAATATAATTTGAAATGTAAACTAATACAATGATTAATAAAAACGTTGGTCTATCTTGTTGCTATTATCAAAGAACCAATTCTTAGTTTCGTTGATATTTTGTATTGCTTTGTTTCCACTTTTCTTGATTCCATCTCTCAGTTTGATTACTTCTTGCAGCCTACTCCTCTTAGTTGTGATTAATTTTTGTTATAGAGCTCAAGTGTTCTTTTAAGTTGCTTGTATGAGGTCTTGCCAGTTTTTAAATATAAGTGCTTAGTTCTATATTCATTGTGACAAGGTTTCCATTAATGTACCATCTTTATCCATTAAATTAGATTTCAGTAAAGGAAAAAAATGACTTTGTATGTAAGAAGGTCATTCCTCATGGTTTGGGGTTATTACTTTTGCCTTACCAAGTTCCTAGAATATCCAGGCTTGGTGGCTCATGGATGTAACTGTGCAGGAGAATCTGGATTGTTTGTTTGATTGTTTTGTGGGCAGAGATGGTTGTTTCTTTCTGCACTTTGCTTCCTTCATCCTTCTCCAATATACTGGGGTTATAGGCATTTGCTACTGAGATGCCAAATCTCTTAAGTTCAGACTTCATTTTAGAGAACTTTGAACTTAGGTAAACTAACAGGCTGGTACCTAGCATTATATTCCAAGTTTTCCCCCAACAAAACCTGAGCCTAGCTCCAGTGTCTAGGCTAATCCCCAAGAAGACCAGCATCTCCAGATTATTTCAACAGCAAACCTGCAACCCACAGCTTACAAGCCCACTTCCTGACTAAAGCAGAAATTAAGTTTATGATACTACTCTCAGCACCACCCAATTATGTTAAAGGCCACAGGAGCTTTCCATTTAGATGCTTACACACATACTCCCTGCTTGCTGCTTACTATAAAGCCTTGCCCCAATAGACATTTGGGGCTCACGCACTACCAAAAACTGTTCTGCATGACAGTGGTGCTTTGTGGAGGGGCAGCTAGCTCAAATAGTATAAAGACCCTGCTGTGAGTTGTATCAATATATATATATATATACATATATATATATATATATATGTATATATATATATATATTGTATGTGTGTGTGTTTGGGTGAAATGCTCACTAAATATATGTTAGGCTCATTCGGCTTAGAGTAGTGTCTCTTAATTCCAATATTTTTCAATTTAGTTTTTGTCTGTGTAACCTTCTGTGAGTGAGGGTGTAGTATTAAAATCTTCAGAAACTGATCCACCTGGGAATCCTTTCCATATTCAATCATCAAATCTAGACACTACTGTGGATGCCAGCAAGTGCTGGATGACAGGAGCCTGATATAGCTGTTTCCTGAGAGGCTCTGACAGAACCCGACTAATACAGAAGTAGAGGCTCACATTGAACTGAGTACAGAGTCTTCAATAAAGGAGCTAGAGAAAGAACCCAAGGAGCTGAAGGGTTTGCAACCCCTTAGGATGAACAACAATATGAACTAACTAGTATGCTCAGAGCTTCCAGGGACTAAACCACCAACCAAAGAGTATAGCAGAGGATGGCCAGGTTGGTAATCAATGGGAGGAGAGAACCTTGGCCCTGTGAAGGTTCTATGCCCCAGTATAGGGAAATGCCAGGGCCAATGAGCAGGAGGGGGTGGGGTGTTGAACAGGGGGAGGGGGGGAAGGAACAGGGGTTTTAGCTTATTTTATTTTATTTTATTTTATTTTATTTTATTTTATTTTGGAGGGGAACCTGGGAAAGAAGATATTGTAAATATAGAAAACACCTAATAATAATAATAATAATAATAATAATAATAATAATAATAATAATAAAACTTCCACTATCGGTGAGTGAGTCAATATGAAATTTAACCTGTAGTAGTTTCTTATTCAAACTTGGGTTCTCTCATTTTAGGAGCATACATGTTATGAACTGAACTGTTACATAGTGAATTTCCCTTTGAGTGGTATACAGTACTCTTCCATATTTCTTTTGCTCAGTTTGGACTTGAAGTCTATTTTATTGCTACTAAGATGGCTCCACCAGATTGCATCCTGGGTCCGTTTTCATGGAATATCTTTTTCCAACCCTTCAACCTGAGGTAATAACTCTCATTCATTTTGAGGTGTATTTATTGAATACAAGAGGAGCAATTCTGTTTTTGTTTCCATTCTCTTATTCTTATATTAGAAAGTTGAGACTGTTGATATTGAGACATATCAATCACAAATGACTTTTGGTTTCTGTTATTTGGTGGCAGTTGGAGTGCTTGTGGTGCTTGTGGTAGTATTGGTGATCAAGTGAAGAGGGAGGGAGGGAGAGGGAGG
>NW_022196910.1:31646650-31655250 GCF_008632895.1 Mastomys coucha | reverse complement strand
GAGAGAGAGAGAGAGAGAGAGAGAGAGAGAGACTCCCTTATTTTGATTTTGCTGATGTGAGATTGTTTACTGTTTTCATGGATAAAATTACCCTTCATGGATTTGAGGTTTCCTTCTGTAGAGCTAAATTTGTATATAGATATTGTTTTAATTTGATTTTATAATAAAATATCTTAATTTCTCCATTTATGGTTATTAAAATATCGCTGGGCTAACATCTATGGTGTCCACATGTTGGGTATGAGCATTGCCTCTCTCTGTACTTGTCAGGCTCTGGAAGAGCCTCTCAGGAGACAGCTATATCAGGTTCTTGTCAGCAAGCATTTTTTGGCATCTGCAATAGTTTCTGGGTTTGGTGTCTATATATGGGATGGACATGTATACAGATCTCTGGATGGCCTTTCTCTGCTCCACACTTTTCCCCTTTATTTCCTTTAGGCAGGAGTAATTCTGAGTTAAAAATTTGGAGATGTGTGGGTGGCCCCATCTACTAACTGGGGACCTTGCCTAACTTCTGGATATCGTCTCTATAGGTTCTCTCTCCCTTTTGTTGGGCATTTCAGCTAATCTCATCTCTGTTGGGTCCTGGGAGCCTCTTGCTTTCCTGGCATCTGGGGCTTGCTGGTAGCTATACCTAGTTCCCTATCCCCCATTGTTACACTATTCTATTCAAAATCCTGACCCTTTCTATATCATCCCTTACATTCTGTAGGGGAATTTTTCTTTCATAGCTCCTTTTCTAATTCATACATTTTTTTATTTCCAGCAAATTTTTCGTTTGTGTTTTCTTGCGGGTCTCTTTTTACATTTTCAGGTCTTGTATAGTTTTATTTGTTTCTTTAAACTGTATGTTTTTATTTTTTATTTTTAATTTCATTAAGGGATCTCCTCAAGTATTTTGTTGGTGTTTTCCTGGATTTATTTAAAGGATTTATTCATTTCCACATAAGGACTGCTATCATTCTATAGTGTTGGTTTTGGGGCTTTTTCCTGTGCTTCAGTTCTGTTTGAATATTCAGCACCTGCTGTGGAAGGACAGTGGGGCTCTAGTGGAGACATATTATGCTAGCTGTTATTGATTATTTATATACTGGCATCTAGGCATATGGGTTTAGGATGGTTATAGATCTAGGTCCTGATTTCTGAATTTGCCTTTGCTAGGTAGGTATTTTGTTTCCTAGTTTCTGATTATCGCTTGGATTTTAGTTTGTATTGCCTGTGTATTGCCTGTTTTTCTGGTTTGCACTGTTGATAAATTCATAAGAAATGCCCATTAAATTAGGGGTAGAGGTAGAACTAAATTAAGGTTGGAGGTAGAAAGATGCTTGCTGCCTTTGAAACTAAAGTCATTCTTGAGGCATAAGATGGAACTGGAAAAAAAATGAAACAAATTCTGGAGTCTGAGAGATGGCAGGTGACAAAATAATTAGGTAGAAAATTGTTGATTATAAATACCCCAAACAAAATAATTTTACAATGATTTAAATGCAATTAAAGAATCACATCATTACATTAAGATCACTTTACTTTTCAAATTGTCTGTCACCTGTCAAAACAAGGTTTTTAAGTGGTAGTTTTATGTTAAATATTCTATAGCAATTCATGAACATTCAGCTCTATCATAATTTTATGAGCTAAGAACATATGAACAAAATGAATCATGTGGATAATTTTATATTTTTAACAATGTGAATTGAGTGTTGAAAGGTTAAAATTTTACACCGTAATACTTAAGATATGAGACAATAAGATATATAGGCTAACTCCCTTCTTTATTTATGAAGAATAGGATTGGACACCAAACACAGGAAAGAAAAAATAAGATCATATATTTATATCTTGCTATTAAATCAATATTATATTCCTTAAATGTGGGATCTCAGTTGGGAAATGGTGGCTCACGCCTTTAATCCAAGCACTTGGGAGGCAGAAGCAGGCAGATTTCTGAGTTTGAGGCCAGCCTGGTCTACAGAGTGAGTTCCAGGACTATATAGAGAAACCTTGTCTTGAAAAACAAAAAACAAAAATCAAACAAACAAACAAAAAAGCCCAACCAAACAACAACAACAAAAAAACACCAAAAAACAAAACAAAAAAAAGTGGGATCTCCTGGTCTGGAAAGATATATCAATACTTCAAAATACCTGTCTTTTACACAGAATGAGAGTTTGGCTTCTAGAATCAATGCGCATGATTTCAAACTTTCATCTACAGCTCTGGGTGTTGCCTGACAATCTTCTCGATTTCCCAGGTGCCCATCATGTCCGTGACACACATAGACACATACATACAGACACATACATGTATGTACACACACACACACACACACACACACACCAACTGAAGTTTTACTTTAAAACTTCAAAAATCCCTTGCTATAAAAATATCACCTTACAATCTCCTCACAAAGTATATTGTATTAGATGTTAAAATTATTAATGTTTTCATGAGAAAGGTATTCTAAATAACTATTTTTCTTTAACATTAATTTCAAAGCTTTATTTATTTATTTTTTGAAGAGTTTGTTCCTATTTGAGCTTCAGGTGCTTACAATGCCTTTACTTTGCAATGTCCAGATCCAAGGTCTGTGGATCTGAACTACTATGCAAAAGCAATGATTCTTTATTCAGACTTGAGGTCTGACCCTCAGTCTCCTACGATGCAGCATGGTAGCACAGAAGTCCCCTAGCACCTATGACTTAGCCTTTTTATTTCAGTTGCAGTAGGGTTAGGTGTTTTTCAACTTAGCCGTTAAATGGTTGGTTGGCATGTAAACCTATAATCATGTCACATAATCATTAGCTAGCATTGACCTCAGGTAGCTTGAGCAATTTATCTATGGCATCTAAAGCATCAGGCACTAGATACTTTCTTCCTAGGGGCTGATTGTCTATTCATTGCAGCTACTTTTGCTTATATTAGGTCAGATGGCCTGGTGTATTCAGATTGGTCTCCTGTGACTGTGGTTAACAGACTACAGGTTCCTGCATTAAGGTTCTCCTTTCTGGAAAAGAGAAACATAGGCTTAGTCTCCCAAAGTATGCAGCCTGTCGTGGAGTCAGTCTGGCTCTGGATTTCTCCTTAGTTTAAAATGGAGCCTGTGTTAAGATGGAGTTTGCTTTGTCATTAGGCAAGGTCTTTCAACTTATTTTTCTTGTGTATTTTTGCAAACAGCTACTCTATGCATTAAATCCAAAATATTCAAATTAGAGTTGCACCTTGAAAAGTATATGACAGCTTTCAGTACCTTCAACAAGTTTTGTGTCCATGAGAGTTAAAAGTATTGTATATTCTGAAGTTTAAGAGGAAATTTCATTTGTTTTTTATATATATATATATGTGTATATATATGTATATGTATATACACACACACATATATATATATATTATGTTTTCAGCAAATTTCCTAAATAGAGAGTTTTAATTGATAGTTAAGGAAGAAGAGACATTAATGAAGTAAATAGATAAAGGGTATATTTTATTTTTGAGGAATGTTTGAAGCAAATAAAGGAGGAAAGTGAGCTATACTTTAGAGAAATATTATCTCATGGTTTCTCAGAGTAAACTTTTAAATATCAACTTACTACTGATAAACATAAGATATTATAAATATTCATAGTAAATATGTTCATCATACAGTTATATATACATTTTAATATAGAGAATTATTATCATGGTAAAATTGTTATTTTCCAGTCTCCTCCTCCCTTTTGAATTACTTCGGTTAGTATCCCATGTCATCATGTATTCTACTCTCCAACCAAATGAATAACATAATCTACAAATAATGAACCAAACTTTAGGAATAAATCTGCACTACTTACAGTTTGACAAAAGTACTTGCTCTAGTAGAATTAAAATTAATACATTTAACTAAACTTCCCAGTGACAAAAATTATTCCAACTATTTAAAAAAAAAAACATTGCAAATATACCATCAAGTAGAAAACCAGGAAAAATATATTGAATCAATTAATTATTAAAATAAATTCTAAAAGAATAATATTGTTGAAAACTATGATGAGTTTTGCATAGTGGACAGTGGTTCATTTTCTGAAGAAATGTTCTACTTTCTTAGTAAAAATGAATTGCTCTTAAATATTTAGTTATTTGAAATAAGTTTTCTTCAAAAACAATTTGTATCAATTTGTACTTTTTTAGTTTTAACAATGATTACTGATAAATATTGTGGAATATAGTATACTATGGATAAAGGAATAAGGGATTCTTGATTTTTTTTCTTTCAATGTAGGTATACTTAATCTGGCTATTTACATTGCACAGAGAGTTTATAATGTGAAGTTATTGTATGTGTTAATAAATTGGTGGTTGTTCCAAGATACATATATAAATTTAAAACTCCATTTTTAAAAATTTCAAATGTAATAATATGATCAGTGGAGATACATTTTTTGGTAAACACAATGTTTATAATTGGTTGTCAACTAGACAGAATGTAGAATCGCCAAGAAGACAATCTTCTGGGCATGTCTGTGTTGAGGTTTGGTTCACTGATATTGGAAAACCTTTTATTTATTTATTTATTTATTTATTTATTTATTTATGTATTTATTTATTTACTTATTCATTCATTTATTATAGTCCAGATTTTATTCCTCTGCCCCCGTCCGCCCTCCAACTCTTTCACATCCCTTACCTCCTCCCCAACCCCTGTCTCCATGAGGATGTCCCCACCCCTTAACCCCCACCTAATCAGACCTCTAAACACCTTGGGTCCTCCAGTCTTTTGAGGGACTCTTAGGTGCATCAGCTCTGATTGAACACAGACCGGGCAGTCCTCTGCTGTATATGTATAGAGGCCTCACATCAGCTGGTGTATGCTGCCTCTTTGGTGGCATACCAGTCTATCTACCAATGTTTGATAGATCTTGGTGGGTCTAGATAAATTGAGACTGCTGGTCCTCCTACAGGGTCACCCTCCTCCTCAGCTTGCTTCAGCCTTTCCCTAACTCAACCACACGGATCATCATCTTCTGTCCATTGGTTGGGTGCAAACATCTACATCTGAGTTTTTCACCTGCTTGTTTGATTTTCCAGAGTGCTGTCATGATAGGTCCCTTTTTGTGAACGTTCCATGGCCTCAGTAAAGGTGTCAGTCTTTGGGACCTCCCCTTGAGCTGGATCCCACGTTAGGCCTGTCGATGGATTCTTTTCCTCAGGCTCTTCTCCATTTAGATCCTGTAGTTCTTTCAGACAGGAACAATTGTGGGTGAAAGTTTTGACTTTGGGATGGCCCCTCTCTCCCTCATTCGATGCCCTGTCCTCTGCTGAAGGTGGGCTCTATAAGTTTCCTCTCCCTAATGTCTGGCATTTCATCTAAGGTCCCTCTCTTTGAGTCCTGAGAGTCTCTCACCTCCCAGTTCTCTGATGCATTCTGGAGGGCCTCCCCAACCTCCTACCTCATGAGGTTGTCTGTTTCCTTTCTTCCTGGTGGCCCTCAGGGCTTCAGTCCTTTTCCCTCACCCAATACCAAGTCAGGTTCCCCTCTCCCCCTAAACACCCTATCCACTTTCCCTCGCAGATCCCTCCCTCCGTCCCCACTTTTGTTTGCTTCCTTCTCCCTCCAAAGTGGGACTGAGGAGTCCTGACTTGGGCCCTTCAACTTGTTGATCTTTTTGAGTTCTGTGGACTGTATCTTGGGTATTCTGTACTTTTCTTTCTTTTCTTTCTTGGCCAATATCTGCTTATTAGTGAGTACATATCATGCATGCACTTTTGGGTCTGAGTTCCCTCACTCAGGATGATATTTTCTAGTTCCATCCATTTGCCTGCAGAACTCAGGATGTCCTCGTTCTTAATAGCTAAGTACTATTCCATTGTGTAAAAGAACCACATTTTCTGGATCCATTCTTCTGTTGTGGGACATCTGGGTTGGGGAAAACCCTTCTGGATTGAGGTTTGGAGTCCCAAGACTGAATACAAAAAAGCAAGATGGACTTCAGCAATTCACCCTTATCTGCATCCTGCCTGTGGAACTAATTTAGATGGCTGTATCTTACTCTGCTGTCTAGTTTCTGTCATGATGACTGTACCCTTGAGATTTGAGCTGAAATAATCTTCTTTTAAGATCCTTTCTCCATTATTTGTTATTACTCTGTGAAAAGGAACTAATCCTGTGCTATTTGTAAAGAAACAATATGATTTCTGTGTTTGATGTAGATTTGTTTTATTATCCCTTAAATTTCTCTTCCCATTTGTTCAAATACCTTTGTACCAGTTGCTTAGCTCTGTGGATAGTGCATTTAGACATTAAGTGTAGTGATGCCAGAGAAAATAAATTTGATTTTGTGCTTTACAATGATGGAAAAAGCACATTTCATTGTTATTTTTTTTCCTTCTGGACACATCATAGTGACTGTTTCCCAGAGATCATTTCCTAAATGTTTTAAATAAAGTAAATATATCACTTATGTTCCATATTAAACTATTTGTGGGGAGAAATGTTCTCACTTATCGTGAACAATGGTTTATGATATGTTTCCACTTATGCACCAAGTGGCATCTCAAGGCTACATAGCAGGAGGACATTCTTGATGATAATTTGGGTCCATATAATTAAAATTGCCATTACTAGTCATGGAACTGTAAGATCCTTCATGGCAATCTGGGCAGTGGTGGCGCACGCCTTTAATCCCAGCACTTGAGAGGCAGAGGCAGGCGGATTTCTGAGTGCGAGGCCAGCCTGGGCTACAGAGTGAGTTCCAGGACAGCCAGGGCGATCCAGAAAAGCCCTATTTCGAAAAACAAACAAAACAAAACAAAACAAAACAAAACAAAAGATCCTTCATGGCATGTAGGATGTACAAGTTATGTTTCTTGCTTAAAGAAAATAAAAGTAAGGTTCCTTTTTCCATTTTTCTATCAACATGACTTTGGGGAATATTCATAAGCTTATTAAGCTTAATTTGTTTCTCTATAAAATAAGAATAATAACAATTTCAATTCTATTTTTGGATGACTTAAAATATATGTAATAGAAAATAAGCAAATACACAACTTACTGTCTAGAAATTAGTTATTTATCTTATTTTCTTATCAATTTTACTTACATTGAAATGTACAAATAACACTATATGCATTAATGCATTGTCCAAGACTTCACAGGACCTCTCCTCCCATTGATGCCAGAGAAGACCATCCTCTGCTACATATGCAGCTGGAGCCATGGGTCCCTCCATGTGTATTCTTTGGTTGGTGGTTTAGTCCCTGGGAGCTCTGGCAGGAGTTTGTTTGGTTGATAATTTTGTTCTTCCTATGGGGTTGCACCTCAAATAGATCCTTCAGTCCTTCTCCTAACTCCTCCATTGGTGTCCCCCTGCTCAGTTGGATGGTTGGCTGCCAGCATCCGCATCTGTATCTGTAAGGCTTTGACAGGTTTCTGCCAGCAAGCAGTTCTTGGCATCAGCAATAGAATCTGGGTTTGGTGTCTGCGTATGGGATTGATCCCCAGGTGGTGCAGTATCTGGATGGCCTTTCCTTCAGTCTCAGCTCCAGTCTTTGTCTCTGTATTTTCTTTAGACATGAGCAATTCTGTGTTAAAATTTTGAGAAGGGTGGGTGGCTCCAGCTCCCAACTGAAGGTCTCTGAAGCTCATCTCTCCCCATTGTTGGGCATTTCAGCTAATTTCATCTCATTGGGTCCAGAGACCTCTTGTTTTCCTGGCATTGGAGACTTTCTGTTGGCTACCTCCAGTTGCTACACATCTCTTTTCAATTTCCTGACCCTCTGGACATCTCCCCTGTCTCCTCCCAAACCTGATTATGATCCTTTTTTTCCTCTCTCCCGTGCTTTGATGACTTTTGTCTAATCTAATCATACATATACGATTAAAATAATTATGCTAAAGATTCATCTAAACATAAACGCAGGTAATTTATCTGAAGGTTTAACATGTATTTATTTTTTACTTTTCCTTGAGCTAATTCCTATGTATTCAAGAAGCAACAGGAGCCACAGAGACCACCTGATGTATTTTTAAAACTTCAAAAAGCAAGGTTTACAGGATAGCATTTTGTTTGGGAGAAAATTATTAGTTGATTCATTGTTTGGGTATAACTTATTTGGCTTTTTAATTTCATAGGTTATAAAGGAACTTGGCTACCAGTGTGGCAATAAGCTTTTAAAAATTTAACAGCATTACATAATGAAAACAGAGCCTCTGTTTTAATGAATTTTAATGCAATTTCAAAATTTTGTAACAAGTTTTTTATATTAATTTGAACCAGAGAAAATACTAAAAAATATATAGACTTATTTAATTAAGTCTTTAAACATATTAAACAGCTGCTTGATAAACTAGCTGCAGGACTATAAGATATAGTTATGTTTAAATAAATTAATATCAAGTATTAAAAAGCTTTGTATCTATGGAAAATTTTTATAAAAATTATGAGTAAATTACTCTTTATAAGATGTATGAGTAAATTAGCATCAAAGTGATCAAATATTCACAGAACAATTAGAGGAAGATTGTATGGATTTTGTGTTAACAAATATCCATTCTATATTTAAATTATTATTTTTTATTAGATATTTTCTTTATTTACATGTAAATTTCTCCATTCCCAGTTTCCCCTCCA
>NW_022196910.1:31603430-31646206 GCF_008632895.1 Mastomys coucha | reverse complement strand
GAGCCTCTCAGGAGATAGCTATATTTAGGCTGGCTTGCCCTTCCTTCAGTTTCTGCTCCATAGTTAATTTAAATTATTTTTTAATTTTCATAAATACACTATGTCACATAGAAATCTCTGAGAGCATTGTACGTATTGTTTATATGTATTTAAAGATTCAGATATCACTTCAAGATATTAATTTTTTCAACTTTTCTGAGAGTGATCTCTACTTTATTTTCCAGGATTAGTAGGCTACTGTGCATAACCAAAATGCAATTTACAGATCAATTTTTAAAAAAGTCTTACCTCAATTTCCATTACTAATTTTATAAACTTCAGTCAATTTTTAATGAATTAATTGTATATGCTATAATAGAAAGGTTTAACTTGATTTACCAACAAATAAATATCTGATATTAATAGCCCATTTATCTTTTCTTTATTAAATACTCCTGCCAATATTGTAAAACACAAAATGACCAAAAGATATCACTTCCTCTATGGACCTTCTCTTCTGTCTCATTATGTTCATGTTTTTTATTCTGACACAACACTCATTCTTCAACTGGATAATTTTAGAATATTAAAATATCAAGAAAAAATAAATTTTTTATATGCTGAATATCAGTTAAAGACATGAAAAAATTCCAAATTGAAATAAGAAAGAATAAATGAACCTATTCCAAGAATGATTGACAATATGGCACTTTTGTTAAACACTATTTTTTATGTGAACTTTAAAGTATTTGGGTAACTTCTTGTGGTTGTAGTAATATAACATACTTACAAATGACATTTATTCTACATTGCAGTTTCATTGTATCATAACTGAAGTAAGACAAATTTGAATCCAAAAAAAAAAAATGATGTATAATGAAACTTTAGAATACTTGGCATTTGCATTTAAGTGCATTCTGAAAGGCAATTGGAGGTATGTAGAAAGAAAGAATAGATTTTGTCCTCTACTATTTTCTGTTTGAATTAGTTTTGAGGTTAAAGTATGTTTGAGGAGTCCTTGACTTGCCTGTCATATCTTTGCCAAGCCACCTTTTGTGCTATGATCTTATCAGTCTTTCTGGTTTATTTGAAAGGAAGACACACAATGAAAATAGGTGTTTCAAAAAGGTCGTTAAGAATTGCCTTTAAAGTACTTGTTTTGAATCAGATTTCATGTAGCCAAGGCTGCTCTCAATCAGAATCCATGTAGCCTTGGCTGACCTCAATCTTGGTACAAAACAGAGGGCATCCTTGATCTCTTGATTTTCTTGTCTCTACTTCTAGAGTGGAACAATGAACCCATCAATGGAATGTTGCTGTTATCTAAGAAAAAATTCTTTATCCTAACAGAACATCTTTTGAACTTCTCCTTTCAACAAATCTGAATAATATTAAGTTGCTAAACTGAAGTAATCACTGAAAATTGAAATATCTTTAGAATAAAATGTGAATTTGGAAATAATCAACAGTACATTAAACTATGAACTGAGATATTCCTTTTCAGTTTAATGCACCTGTAATCACTTTGTTGTCAAAGACTATACATGCAATACATTATTGTTATAGAGAAACTACAATAGGTCACAGATATAACATTATATTCTAATTCAATTATTTTAATGTTATATTCTTAAGTGCATGATATTAAACTTTAAATCACATTTATGGTGAGTGAAAAAGTATTTATAATATAATGCTTTATGAAATTTGATATATATATATAAACATTTTAGAGAAATCTATGTCTTCATGAATGAGCATACCACATACAACTATTTGCTTGAGACATTAGTGGAAAATTATAGAAAACATACTTTAAATCCTACAGATTGAATGCCAGGCAAGTTTTATAAATTGTAGATAACTTAAAAATACAATTTAAGAATATATTTTCATGAGTAGAGAATAATTTAAAAATGAAAACACTAATTATAGCACTTCCATACAGTATATTTTCTTTTGAATTGCCTTAAAATGAAGAGGGTCACTGGAGTTCTTAGCAAGCAGAGAAGAAATGGATATCTCTGGTGGTGCTAAAAAAAGCCTCCAAAATGATTGATAACAGAAATAACTAATAATGACAATATAATACATAATCACTTTATTCTAAATATTGTCATCATAATGTTTCCAAGTTCACAGCACATGCCTTCACTTTTGATGCTAAATACAACTTAATGTATAAATAGATGATTTTTCCAGCATTTAGAAATTGCGGGCTAAACTTCCTCTAGCTAGGCACGACACCCAATGGAGGGATAAGGATAATAACCTACCCACAAAATCTTCAACCCAATATGTGTCTTGCCTGCATGTTGTGCAGGGGCAAAGATAGACCAGAGATGGAGGAAATGGCCAATCAATGGCTCACCTTGAGAACCATTCTATTGGCAAGAACAAATCCCTGACAATATTAATAATACTGTGTTATGCTTGCAGAGAAAAGCCAGACATAACTGTCCTCTGAGAGGCTTCACCTAACAGCAAAAACAAACATATGCAGACACATACAGCCAAATATTAGATGGAGTTTGGGGAGTCTTATGGGAGAGTTAGAGGAAGGACAGGGACTTCACAGGAAGACTAACAAAGCCAACTTACTTGGACCCTAGGGGGCTCCTAGAGACTGAACCACGAGCCAAAGAGTAAGCTTGGGCTGGACCTAGGTCCCCTGTACATATATGTAGCATATGTGCATATTGGTCTTCATTTGAGTCCCCCAACAACTAGAGCAGGGGTTCTCCATGAATCTGTTGTCTGCCTTTGGATTTTGTTCTCCCGTCTGGGCAGCTTTGGCCTCAGTGGGAGAGGATGTGCCTAGTCTTACAGTGACTAATGAATGTTCTTGGGATTAGGGTCATAATACCCAGATGATACCCAGAGTAGGGTTCCCGTAATCAGAGAAGAAAGGGACAGGGAGTGGGGAGAGTGTCTGCATGAGGGGGTACTGGGAGGGATGGGGGGCTGACATTGAGATGGAAGTGAATAAATAAATCAATTCAAATATTAAAAAAAAGACAATTTGAGGGCTTAGATTTGAGTCTTCTACAAAGATTAAAAGATTAAAAAATAACTGTCTAATAATATAATCACTGAAGATCTCAAATCCTCAGAGCTACAAGATTTAGGGCACATGGCCACAGCTTACATTGCTTGTGATAATATTTATTTCAAAACCAAAACACTGAGTTTGGCAGAGAAAATAATTTTAATCTATACTTAGGCATGAATACAAAATGTTGTAGATTTAGATGTTATAAAATATTTCATTAAAACTAATAAAATCATACATATTAAATATAAATATAGATTTATTAAAATATAATCATTAAAATATTCAGTAATGAATATAAAATATGGTCATTAAAATACATATATTCAATTCATTAAAACTTTTAAAAATGTTATAAAATACATATTCAATAAATCTGATTGAAAATCAGTACAAGACATGGGCAATTTCTGGTTGTGTGGTTGGTCTGCAGAGTCCAAAGACTCCACAAATAGTAGACTATAGCTGTTGCCCTTGGTTACTTCCTAAACATGGACTATAAGTTCCTCTTGAGAAGACAGGATACATTTGGATACAAGATTCAGTGAATTTGAATCACTCTGAAATATTTCTGCTCTGAAATATTTCTCCCTGAAGGCTAGCTTTCCTTGTGTGGGAAGGTGAGATCTGAGCTGCCAAGGTTGAAAGCAGTCAATTATTCTACCCAGAATGTGATTCCTATGAGCCACGAAAATGATGAGCATGACAAGATCCTCCTAATGGTGTAGCAGATGCATTCACATCTTGGTAAACAACAACTGTCTAATTTGACATAAGACCATCTTACCAGGAGAGAAATCATGCTTGTCATGGAGAACAGAGCCTATTATTCTTATCTAAATAGGTCGTGGATCATAAAGAACCCAGTACTTCCATCCTTCTAAGCCAATAAAAATTTGTAACTACATTCTAAATACTTACATACCTACACATAGATAAAGGGAGCTATCATCCTTCACCAAAGAAACTTCTTTTAAAATAGCAAAGACCATTAAAGGCAAAACTTGGCAAACAAAAGAACAACTGACTTTGGTGGCGTGAAGCTTCAATTAATACATATACAACACCATTACCACGTTTAAGTTTTAGGGATCATTTGCAAGAGAGGGAAGAGTGATATAACACATACCCACATTGTTCTAAATATTGTTCTCATAATGTTTCCAAGTTTATAGCACATGCCTTCACTTTTGATGCTAAATACAGTTTAATGTAAAAATACAACTTAATATATAAAGATCACTTCTGCCCTTTCCAGATCAAGAAAATATGCTAAGATTGTGTGTCTTAGACAGGATAGGGAAGACATATCCTTGATATCTCGACAATATGATTGCAAAAATTATTTCTGAAGCATCACTTGGCATGTCAATGTGGAGGGGAAAAATATATCACAGGGTCCCAAAATTAAGTAAAGTATTGCATGGAATTAATGACTTCTGAGAATTAATTATTCTTTCCCGAGCATGAGCTCCCTAATTGGTTATCCAATACCAAATTATCTCTAAATATCCAAATATATTTAAAAACATATTCAATATTCACACAAGTAATATTAAATGAACATAGGATGTTTGTATTTATTAATTTTCAGTTCATAATATATATGTGCATTATATATAATTATATATATATATATTAAACTTATTAAACAGTACTTACTAAAGGCAATGAAGCCTTAGTTTAAGGAGCTACATTGGAAAGTTTGGAGGTTGAGGTGTTAAAGAGTAATAAAACAGAAGTAAACATTTGTATTAAAATACAAATTTAAATATTTCTTTTGGAGGGATTAATATAATTACAACATTTCTTTTCCCTTCTCTTCTTCCAAACTCCCCCATATATTTCTTTCTTTACTTCAAATTCATGGACACATTTCACTAATTATTGTCACATACATTTGTGTGTGTGTGTGTGAGAGAGAGAGAGAGAGAGAGAGAGAGAGAGAGAGAGAGACAGACAGACAGACAGACAGACAGAGACAGACAGAGACAGAGACAGAGACAGAGTGACAGAAAGACAGAGAGAGAATTTTCCATTACTTAACATGTAGGCTCTGTACAGTGTTTTGTATCTATATGTTCTTAGGGATGACCATTTATTATGGAAAACCAACTGATGTATTCTCCCCTGAATAAGATTATTTCTCCACATAACAGCTTTAGTTACCTGTAGTCCTTTGTGTAGGTTTGAGGCCTGGTGAACTTTTCCCTGCCCAAGTTAATATATCTATTTGTGTAATCCTTGCTCAGCTCATGTTTAGATATCATGTTAGTGAAAAACTGGGAATTTGGCTTCTGACATTTCTTGGAAACAAACAAAAAATCTTTTTCCTCTGACTCTCACAATTTTTCTAACCCCCTTCTTCCATAAAGATCACTGAGCCTCATATGTGTTAGTTGGATCATAAGTGTTTTCTCTGTAACTAGATAAAACAGCTCTGCATTTTGATTGCTTGTGGATTTACTGTAATTGTCTCCCTCTGCTATAAGGAGAGGTTTCCTTGCTGAAGTGTGAGAACTATACTTATTTGTGGGCATATGCACAAATATTAAAATATAGTTCCAATAAAACAAGCTTATTAAAGTAGAAAATGCATTCTTCTCTAAGATCTATTAATCCACTAGCTCTAGCTAGTTGGCCAAGTAGAAGGCATTGTTTCCCTTTTGTTGATCAGGTCTTAAGTCCAACTAGAGAGTTATTGGTTACTGTCAAGATATGTGTGTTCTAGGTTCCCTTAGGATTTTAGGACCATGCTGTTCTTGGTTGTGGTTCATAGGTACTATATATATATATGGAACTATTATAGTTCCATAGGATTGTTGATTGATGCCCTCATTTGGAAGCCTGGGTGATGATTTTTAGTATCATAAACAATGGTTCTCAGGGACGAATTACTCAATTCTGTGGAAGCTCAGGGGTCTGTAGACCTTGTGTATGGAGAGCATGGTAGATTCATTAAAAAGGATTTACATCCACCTCTGGAGGGCAATAAATGGAAATATCAGTAGATCTTATATCATAAGATTTGGGAACTTTCCTCATCATCCTAACAATCAACTTAAAAGATGCCTTCTCATGCCTGGTATTATATATATTTTTTAAAGATTTTGTGCTTCCAGCAGTTATGATCATGTTGTCTTTCTACATTGTCTTGAAAATTATATCTAGGAGAAAATACTGAAGATCAATCCAAATGACTTTGTTCCCCACAGAGATAAGAAGGACAGGGCATGGGGGAGTTTCTTTTGCAATATTTCATTAAGAGTATAACTGGATTTTTATTTGTGTGAATGAGGATTGACTCAAGGAGTCCCATGTACTGAGAAAATGCTAAGTTCTTACTAGTACTGTATTTTTATGAGATGTCAATGATTCCTGAAAGGAGCATTGTCAGCCCAAATAAAAATCCACTTAAAATATATATGTATATTTATAATCTGACGTGACATGCTATAGGTGTGTTTAGATTAGTATGAATTTTTATTATTTTTTCAGACATCCTTACTGTTAATTTCATCCCTTCTGCACTGTTTATCTTCTCCAATCTGTTTAATTATCCTTCAGATCATTCATACAGTGTTCTTCCAGTCTCTGTTGGCTTCCTCTGCTTCCCAGTCCTACCCTCCTACTGGCAACAATAGTTCCTTTAGAATTTTCTAGCTTTCTGCAGTTACTCCAGGTCATGTGCTCACATCTGAACATTTGAAACTAAGAACCACAGATGAGAAAAAATATACAATGCTTTTCTTTCTGCATCTTTGTCACCTTACTTAGATCTTTTAAAATCAACTTATTTACCTGCTATAACATATTTTTCTGTTTTGTTTCAACAGAATATTATTCTTTAGTTTATATGAAATTATGTAAATATAGCACACATATACTTAAACAAAATAAATATTATACATGTTCAAGAATACTACTAGAATCTTATTTATGTTTTTTATGACTTAGAATGGGCCATGTAAGAAAATTCCCATGGGTGAGTTATTTACAGCGTGGTCTGATTTATTGTGAAATATTAAGCCACTAATACTATTAAGCTAGTCAATTTTAGTGGAAGGAAACCTTTTGAGTTTTGTTGAATTCCTTAACTACCTGTAGAAATATGTTTTAGGTTTAGATTTTTATTGTTTTTCTAATTCCACATATGATATTCTTTAAAAATTTACTGTATTTTTAATAATAATAACTATATAGTATATAATTTGTAATTAAAAGTAAAATTAATCTCTGATAAACATGATCTCTCTTCTAGATAAATATGTGATTTAGATACTAAGCACACAAAGCAGCTTCAGCTGTCTATCCTATACTTATCTGTAAAACAATAATAAAATCTGAATTTTACCAGAAGCTGAATTCTAAGCAATAAAGTACTTTTTAAAACATACACACCTGTACCCTCAAATTTTATCTGTGTATTTCTACAAAATTAAACTGAGAATTTGTTCACAGGAGCCTATAAATTGAACCATAGTCTTATAAAAATTCAACATAAAAATTAGGCATCTGTGTATCTGGAACTCAAGCTGCCTTTAAACATTAAAACTCATTGCTCAAATTTCTTCTAAAGTGAATGGGAAATAAGGCTTTACTGCAAGTTTTATGTGGTCAAGGACCTTTTGCAGGTGGTGCTGTTGAATCATCCAGCCACCTTGTGTGAAACTGGACATGTTTAAAATAAATCTTGAATTTATATCATTAGACTAATATGACTTGGCTTTGGTTGGATGATTACCTTGATGTGTTCACTAACAAGCTTACACAAAGGAAAAGTTAAATTATATTTTGCATTATTAGTAGTTTGGTTACTGTGACTTGTTCACTTTTGTTTTTATTTTGTATCTAAATAATGGAAAATATAAAATAGGGAGGAAGAGTTTGATTGCTATTGGCAAAGTCATTTATTACATTTCTACATACTGACCTATTTGTCATTTTTTTCATATCATTTTTATAACATTTCAGTTCTGTTGAAAAATTTGAAAAGATATTGATTCAGATCATTGACTAAATAAATAGAAGGGTAATTCAAGCCAATATCCCTCATCCCTTATAATTTATATCCTGAATATGTTTTTCAGGATATGACTATGAATATATGTTTTATGGTATTGATGTAGTTATTTAACTTTTATTAATATTTTAAGAAACATTTAAAGAGATGGAATCTGAGCAAATGGCAAATAATGAAAAACAAAGGAACAAGTTATTCCCTTAACTTTTTTCAGAGAAAAATTAGTTTTATGCCTTTAAATATCTCATGTTAAGCACCTCCTCAATGTGATGCTCTTTCTAAGTAGTCTTTGGGAAAACACTGTCTTAAAAGTTCAGATTCCTTATGAACCAAACCTTTTCCTTCTAAAACAGTGTCAAAGGATCTTGTCTTCTCTCTCATATCTACATTGTGTGTTGAAGGATACAATGTCCACCAATCAAAAAATTATATTCTCAATTGTATATATACCTTATCATCTCTATTTCCAAAATGATCAAATGTAAATGCTTGTTACAACCACGATCTATTAGACTACAAATCAAATCTTTACATCTAAACCTGCCTACAGAATTTATGGAAAGACTTAAAACTGGGGAAAGAGCAAAGCATATTATTTCTGTGGCTCAGATGTCATCAGTATAGTTTTATCTTACTACACATTGAATGGGGAGCACATAGTGACGAGGTATTTTGCTTCTGTGAGAGCTTAGAGCATAGCTTGGATGAAAACTGCCTCCTCCACAAAACTACAGTAAAAGCTTATGTCAGAGTTGATTGTACACATCCAGAGAAAAAAAATTCCCCATAAAAATTATAGGCTATGATATTTTATCATGTAAATTTATGACACATTCCATTGTTGATATCCAGGCAAATACTGAGAAAACTGTATTAAGCACAGTAAGTGAAATAAAGAAAAACAGACCCTGTGTGATTTTCTCATTTTGCAGGGGCATGTTATTCCTTAATTAAACATAGGACTAAGTATACATATATATGACATCAAATCAGATGGGAATGAGTAAAAGAGGGAACACTAATAGAAGGTGAAAAGAAGCGAGACAATATAGAGGAATAGGCAACGAGGCGGTGACTATAGTTAACTACGTGATTCCCTTGAAATTGTCTATATGAAACCTTTCATTTTGCCTCATAAATATGCAGCAAAGAGAAAAATAACCAGTGAATAGAAATAGCATAATTGAATGAAAAGAGAACATAAAGTAACTCAAACTCATTGTAATACCAAAGTGTAATCCATTGATATCACATGGTAACTAGTGTGGCAATATATACAAACATATATAGGACTTTCTTTAGTTTAGAAATTCATACAAATAAATAATTTGAATATTTTCTATAGTATTTTAATTTTGTCATATATGTATATGGAACAAACTCATTGAATGAAGAAATATGTACCGCATAAAGGAGGATTACTTAATAAAGTCCTTGGCTTTGGTTAAAATTTTGTTTCCTATGTAGCTTGTCATGTGGTTTAACTCATGAGGGCAGTATAGTCTGATAAATAAGGCAATCACTTTAAATCAGTATATTATATTTTAACTTTTGACCAATTAGCTTTAGTCATAATCTTTTCCCAATAAATCTGGACATTTTGTGTATATATTCCATTAGTTAAACTATAAAACTTGCAGTGAATTCTTTTGAAGTTATCAGATGCTATGGTCAAGCATATCAATTTTATATCAATATATGTAATATATATTTAAAATGTAAAATAGAAAAAACATCAAAAACACTTTTATATATACTCTGTGTATTTTTGCTCTCTAGAAAGTGAATTGAAGAATAGATTGGGAAGTCAATGGAAAAACTTTTTTTAATGTGATATTTATTTATTTATTTATATATTGAAATTTTTATAGATTTTTCTTTATTTACATGTCATATGATATCTATTTTCCTAATTTTCCCTCTGAAAAAAAAATTAAAAAGCCAAAAAACAAACAAACAAAAAACATGTTCCCTTCCCCCTCCCCCTGCTCACCAACCCACCCTCTCCTGCTTCCTGGCCCTGGCATTCCCCTACACTGGGGCTGAACATGGTCATGATAAAAAAAAAAAATGAAGCAGAGTTACAGAATTTGATAACAGGAAGTAATAATCACCCAGGCTGTGTTGTATTGTCTTATAACCTGATATGGTTTGTGGTCATGAGTTTGGCCAGTGTACACTTTCCTAGCCCTAGTCTAGATAACTAGCAAAACAATGAGAACACTACATCATAGACCCTGAAATTTCACTTCAGTAAAGGACCAAGGCAAACAATATTAAAGGAACATAAGAATAAATCAAAGAAGCTATTAGATGATGATTATACATTATGAAATTAAAATAGGTTGATGTAATTGATAGCAATTGGTTGATTATTTAGCCTAGGTGGCTTCCAGTGAAGAATTGGTGGAGAATGTGTCTGATCATCACAGTGACTCCTAGGAAAGGGCTTTTGTATTTAGTTCTAGAAGGGCAGTGACTTGAATTAGGTTCCATGGAGGAGAGTGAAAAGAATATATTAAAACATTGAAGATGTAATTTAAGACAGTATTTTTATGTATTCCACATGGGGACCTAAGAGAGACAGAGAGTGAGAAAGAGAGGGAGAGAGAGAGAGAGAGGGAGAGAGAGGGAGAGAGAGAGAGAGAGAGAGAGAGAGAGAGAGAGAGAGAGAGGAACATTGACTATTTATATATTTGTTTAGTAATTGTTTTGGTTTTAAAATTTTAATTACAGCAGTGATAAATGTTGAAGGAAGAAAGTCCTACAGGACAAAGCTGAAGGCTTATATGAGTTGAGTTCACCATCATTTGAAAAGATTGTTTTTCCTTTGTCCAATGTAGAGTGTAGAAGATAGTAGGAGCTGCCCACAGGAACAAGGACACAGGTACCTATGTTTTACTAATTCTAATCATTAGGACCCCAACACAGCTGCAGTACTACTTCCAATGAATTTGACTTTTATATCACAAAATATTTTTCAGTTGCTATTATTTAGACTAAAAATTCCAGAGATTCCCCACAAGTGGAAGGAGCTCTGTATCCTTGAGCTCAGAAAATCTGCATAACTTTTCAAAAACTTAGGCTGTCAAATTTCAAAAAAAAAAAATGCTTTCATGGATGAATTAAACAAAAGAACCTTTGTGACATAAGAGTGTTGCTCTCTCTTGTTTCTGAGAAGGTTGCTATAACCGTAAAGAATGTCATTTGGTGATAGTCTCAGGTGCATTATTTGTTTGGCATTTGGTTTTGTTCCATTTAGAATTGAACCTTATGACAAATAAAAATACACTCCTCTAATCAAACCCCAGGAAACAGAACATTGAAGGCAATGATATTATACTCTAAGGAGTCTGGCGAGTTTAGCCATCCAAGCCAATAGTCTGGAGAGTTTAGCCTTTCCAGCTGATGCTTTATGTCCTTCCTGGGTACCAAGAACTGTCATAGAGAGTTCTGCTCCTGGGCCAAAGGATGAGATTACATCCCAGACCCACTGAAAACCTCACTTATGGTTTTGTTAAGATATTGTCATGAGAAGAACTTCTATGTTTTGCTGAGTCTGAATTAGTTTTAGGCTTGCCAATTTCAGAATCTGCAGGTGGTAAATGTACACGTGTGGGAACACCTGGATAGACAGAGGTTAGGAATGGAAACAGAATCTGACACTCAGAAATGTTCTTCTTAGCACAGGACACTTACTTTGTGATTTAAAACACATGTCACCCAATGCAAAGACTGGAAAATTATACATTGATAATTGAGACTTCACTGTGTGACATTTTGCACTCTTTTAATTAGAGTCATAGCAAAATACCTAAACTATATAAATAATTTCTAAATAAGTGGGCAATTAATCATTTATTCTTTCTCCTGTTTATCTGTTCTGAATTGTTCAAAATAAAACAATGAAAACATGTACCATCTTCTCAAAACATTGACTACACATGGAATCTATTTTCATGGTATTTCCTTTATAAATGTCAGGTCTTTGCTATGTATAATATTTATGTTGTGTTACAAAAAAAATGATACCCTATTATATTTAGTGGGTTTTCAAAGGACTAACTAATTTAACATATTGTCTTACAAGTATGTCAATTTCTCTTCTCTCACTTCTGGATTTCTTGTGTTAGTATGTCTATTAAAATATGTTTGGATATAACTATTCACTTAGACATAAAAATTAACTCTGCCTTCAAAATTTTCCTAAAGAAAATATTTTTTTCTTTCTTTCTTTCTTTTTTTAGCATAGAATAGAGATTATTCAGGGTATGAGGAGGGGGGTTAAGAGGGTAGTAGAGGCAGAGAAAGAGACAAGAGAGAAGGAGAGAGTAGAAAAGAAGAGGCCAGCCATGAGCACATGGAGAAAGGGAGGAAGGGAATGGGACAAAAAGGTAAGGGAGAGAAGCAGGAGTAAGAGAGAGAAGCAGGAGTAAGAGGGAGAAGCAGAAGGAAGAGAGAGAAGCAGGAGTAAGAGAGAGAAGCAGGAGTAAGAGAGAGAAGCAGGAGTAAGAGGGAGAAGCAGGAGGAAGAGAGAGAAGCAGGAGTAAGAGAGTCAGAGAAAGAGAGTCAGAGGAAGAGAGTCAGAGGAAGAGAGAGAAGCAGGAGGAAGAGAGAGAAGCAGGAGTAAGAGAGTCAGAGTAAGAGAGAGAAAAGCAAGAAAATATTTTCACGTAAGATTATTTGCTTTATGTTGACTATTTAGATTTGTTCCATAAAAATAGCGAAGGACTAGAGAGATAGGTCAACATAAAAGAGTTTAAGTATATGACTCATACTAGTCTTTCTCTTCCCCCAGTGCCTGGAGAACAAACACATACTGCCACATCACCTTTCAGATAGTGGCCTGGTTTTAAACTTTTTCATTTTAACTATCTCCTCAGCATTTGTTAAATTTTCCATCTAAAAATTGGCACATATCTGAGTAAAAAAAATTGTTTTAATTTGGTGAACTTCTTTTACATTCTTTATATTTCATTCTTGATTTTCAGCTCAAGGTTTGCTTTTTGCTTTTGCCATGTTCCTCTTGATTTACTTGTTGGCTGTCTGTATTTATGCTGTGTCCTGTTAAATATGTCTCTAGATTAATCTAGTTAAACCTTGTTACTTGCCTTCAAATTTTACCATCCTTTAACCTGTTTTGTATCTATACTCTTTACATTCAAATATAAACATCTGGTTTTTATAAATTCAAGGTATTTTATATTGTTTCTCATTACTATCAGTAAGCTTAGCCTAATAACAGCTTAACTTGTAAAATCATTTCTATTTTCTGCACGGCACAATCTTATTGTACTGGGAGACAGCCAAACCAAGTATGTTCTTTAGAAGAGAATTTATTGTAATATTCTGGTCCTACATAGTACATGAGTCTAGTGTTCATGTACTGTTTATGCCACACAATTCTGCCCTTTCTACCTCTCTGAATGTAGGATATCACCTATGGGTCACTTCATGCTTTTGATTACAGCCTAGCATAAATAAATTTGCTTCCTTTTTGCTTGTTTGTCTTAAGGATTTTGACTCTGTGATAAATATTGAACTGTAGAATAATATCTCTTTGCTGGTTTTAATGAGAATTACCCTCCCTGCTCCACCCTCACAGGGTCATTTGTTTGAATACATAGTTCTCAGTTTTTAGAATTGTTGGGGAAGGATTAGAAGACATGGCTTTTTTGAAGGAAGCATATCATTAGGAGTACACTTTCTTACTTTAAAGATTTTTCTGTTCTCAGTATCCTTCCTCTGTATGTCATAATTCCTCATCAAGACATCTCTTAGGTTCATGAGACCATATCTTTTCTCTGCCATCTTAAACTCTAAACTTCTGAAACTGTAAACACAATTGAGTGCTTTATTATATAAGCTTCTTTGATCACATTTTTGCCACAGCAATAGAAAAGTAGATAATAAAATCTGCACATTGCTAGTATCAAATTCTTCTTCTTGAACCATTAATTACAGAAACTTTCATTTCTATAAATGTGCATCTATTTCTGCTAGTTGTCATTTCACTTCTGTATATCCTAAATCTAGAATTTCATTCCTCCTTGCGGTGTTTGATGATTTAACCTAGGTTATTGTTTTGATAATCAATAATGCTTTTATATTATGAAAGTGACATGAGTTGTGAAGAGAAACATATTCATCATCTAACAAATACATGATTTGAATCTCATCTATAGATTCAAGGCATGGTGTCAGATATATTGCTACCAACTCTGATGTTCCTTTCTTAACAAGTTAGGCATTGGAAGAAAATGTATCATTTCCTGCAGCTATCTTTATAATACCATCTTATATCTGTCCTTTAACTTCAATCATTAGCTGTTGGAGTTAGAGTATCATTTAATAAACTGACAAAAGGCTCTCCCTTCCATATTTCACTTTAAATTCATGATCAATTACTTTTATCCCTCCATTAAATTCCTCAAGTGTATTGATAGCACTCAGCCACTACATTCATGTGTCTTTCAGTGTGTAATTAGTAACTTCTTTAAAAATCCGAATTTCCAAAAAATAAAAATAAAAAAGTAAAATAAAAATAAAAATAAAAATAAATCCAAATTGCCTGATCTATTTATAAGAACCACTCTGTCGTTTACTAAGACATTTCTATATCTTGGAAACACATAAGACCGATGCCATTACCATTTTCCAGGGACTGTCAGCAGTCGATGCATCATTGACAAGATTCTCATTGCCAGCTACACAGTTTGTGACTCTACAACAAATTTCACTTTCACAATAGCTACCGAAGACTAGAGGTCACAGAAACTCTTCTGTCAAAATCTGTGTATAGAATCCAGGATTCCTGTTCACTTGGGGGTTTTACTGGTGGAGGAAAACTACTCTAATTAATAAGGGAATAAAGATACAGCAAGGGCCGTGAGTCCCACCATGTATACTCTTTGGTTGGAGTTTTAGTCACTGGGAGCTCTGAGGGTGCTAGTTAGTTCATATTGTTGTTCATCCTAAGGGGCTGCAAACTCTTCAGCTCCTTGGGTCCTTTGGAAGGAGAGGACCTTGGCCCTGTGAAGGTTCTATGCCCCAGTGTAGGGGAATGCCAGGGACAGTAAGCAGGGGTTGTTTTAATTTTTATTTTATTTTATTTTATTTTATTTTATTTTGGAGGAGAACCTGGGAAAGGAGATATTGTAAACAAACATCTAATAAAAAATAGGAAAAAAAAGATATAGCCAGGGTAATACATTTATAACTCAGTAGCAAATAAGATCATGTCTTTCTTTTTCTATCACTTCTCTGCCAGGTGCTGTGCTCGCCACCACGACTGCAGCACCACTGCCACCACTGCAGCACCAGGCACCTGCACCAGAGGTGGAGAATCAGGCAGCATGCTCTCCATCTTGGTCACAGCTGCCACTGTGCCTGGCACCAGGGCATCATCAGGTGATGAGGGAGCGAAAGGAATTGGAGAGGATGACCTGTGATCCTGCCAGAGGTCCGGTACTCTGGACCCATGTCTGTCCGCAAGCCCCACTCTGCTAGATGGGCATCTGTGTCCCAGTCCTTGGAGAATGGGGTGAGGGACTTGGGTGGGCAGTGGGAGGGGTGAACAGCTGAGGGGGTCCTGGGCCTCATGGAGATCAAGGACACAGGTTCTAGACCCATCTGACTCACAGGACACTGGACGCTGGACACTGCAGAGGAGTTGAGAACAAATTGGGGGCCCCAGAGCAGCTCAGTCCACCCTGGGGCCAAAGGGAGAGAGGATGCAGAGAAAGGAAGTGGCCACCTGGTTCGGGTGCAAGCTGTAGTAAAGTCCAGCTTCGCTTCAAACGCTGGGCCCACCTTGAGCATCTAGTTGAAAGGAGGCAATGCATGGTCGTAAGATGTTTTATTATAGAAAGGAGACAGAAGAGATAGAAAAGTAGAGGCCAGCCATGGCCACGTGGCCAGCCATGGCCATGTGGAGAGAGGGGAAGAGAGGAGGAGAAGGAGAAAGTAAAGATAAGAAAAGAGGCTAAGCTAGGCAGTGGTGGCCCACGCCTTTAGTCCTAGCATTTGGGAGGCAGAGGCAGGAGGATTTCTGAGTTTCAGGCCAGCCTGGTCTATAGAGTGAGTTCCAGGATAGCCAGGGCTATACAGAGAAACCCTGTCTCCAAAAAACCAAAAGAAAAAATAAAAAAGAAAGAAAGAAGAAAGAAAGAAAGAAGGAAGGAAGGAAGGAAGGAAAGAAAGGAAGGAAGAAAGGAAGAAAGGAAGGAAAGAAAAGAGGCTAAGATGGAAGAGAGAGAAGAGAGACAGAGAGAAAGAGAGCGAAGGGGAGGGGCACACCGCCCCTTATATGGTGGGCTGGCCATCAGTCTGTGGGGTGGGGCATACCTGGCTATGCTCAGATGACTGTGGGTGTGGAGTCCAGCCAGAGTTTGGGGCATTCTCTACCCAATAGATAGCACAGGCTAATGGAGTTGGAGGACTCATGGAATCAGCCATCTATGTCTGGGAAGGTGTCTCCACTGTTTTGGTCCCTTATGGAATCTTTCACTGGGTCTCAAGAAGTTTAGACTCACTCAACCAAAACACAGACTGCTTTTCACGGTCCCACAGCTAGCTGTCTGTCTGTCTGTCTGTCTGTCTGTCTGTCTGTCTGTCTGTGTGTCTATCTATCTATCTATCTATCTATCTATCTATATATCTATCTATCTATCTATCTATATATCTATCCATCTACCAACCTACCTACCTATGTATCTATCATCTATCTATCTAACATATATCTATATATCATCTATCTCCCTATCATTATCAGAAACAGAAGTATGAGAAAGAAATTCAAAATTGTATAAAGATTTGAAAAATGGATTAGGCTTTTGTTTCTCTGTGTTGGTATTTCATTGGATACATACTACTTACTAGGATGGAGCATAATTTTCACACATCGGCTATTATCACTTAAGGAAATGGAGTTCTTACAGAAATTCAGCCATGTGCTTTAAGCAGCCAGCACTAAAGGAGAAATTTCTGTTTTCTTTGAGATTCAGTTGTGTCATGGGATGTTTTTCTGGAAGCTGTCTTATAAAAGGGCATGTGATGTTTTGCTGGAGCAGACACATGAGAGGGTGCATGTTTGGAAAGAGTATAAATACAATATCACTTTCCAGTGATATTGTAGAAAGAAGTAAGTACTCCAGAGAACTTCATGGGGATGGCTGGCAGCTTCATACCACTTCTGGGGACTCAGGCAGATTTGGCAGAGCCTTATAGTTTCTTCTGAATTGAACCACTACTATTGATTCATGTTTAGTGCTTTGGACTAGCCTGCTGCTATCTTAACAACCAAGATTTGAATCACCCCACACAACTACTTAGAAGCAGGTACACACTCTCCATTTCCAATTAACCATTCTTTTCCCCTACCTATTGTAGGTTGGCTAGAAGGAGGGTTGAAGCAATTAAGAATGTTTATTAAAGTAGGTTTTGAAAATTATAAACCTACTCAAGACTCCTGACATTGGGGTAATTATCTCTCAACTGCTAAGGTTATCATTTCAACAAGAATAGAAAGAGAAACATCATCAAGGGTATAGAGCATTGGGAGTGAAACAACAGATTTGCCAAATGTATATATACATTATGAACATTCCATTTGACATTTACACAGTTTAAGATGGGTATTGAAAGTTAGCTCATGTATTGAATCCTAAATAATGGTTTAAAATTTTTGTACATGTACAATAAACATATCAAATGCTAATATTAGAGATGTTCATAGGCTACTTATATTACTGTGTTCGCATTGTTTTTGTGTTTACCTGATAGTCTAGAGCTTTACCTATTGTTAGACTGTCCAATGTTCAATTTTTCTTTCTGTTAGTAATTATTACACTTCCCTATACTGCACCAGCACTTTGTTTCTGCTTATCTATTATGATTGTCTATGTTCTATGTCCCTCAGTTGTGCCATAGATTATCATATGCTAATCACTAGCAAATGTCATAGAATTATTCTTAAAGTAATTTCTTCATTCTATTTATGGCATTAGTCCTAAAGTAAAAGTATTCCAAGATGGCAGGTCTAGAGATCTAAGTAAAGTCTTCAGAAAAAGGAAAAGCAGAGAACAAATGTTAATTTGATGCAATATCATATACTGAAATATCATGTGACACACACCCTATCCCATATAAACAAGATCTCTAAATAAGAATTTTCAATACACATTATATTTTTAAAGTACATATATTCTAAAGTAATTTTGCTTTCTCATGTTAGAATATAAATAAATGATCTCAATAATTTGTATTTCTTCACTTAATCTTGATTTCTAGTACACAGCAAAAACTCAATATAGTGTTGTTAAACACCTGATTGAGCAGAGTGAACTTTAATTATAGGCATAAATACAGTTAAGTAAATTATATAAAGTAAGATCTTCCAAATGATGCCTTACATTATCTTTTGAGGTTTGCCCTGTAAGAACTCCTTTAGAGTTCAGAACTGTTTAATAAATTTAATGATTTAGGCAATACTTAATGAATATTTTGTTATATATCAATACATTATTAGGCCATAATCTATACCTTATCAGTGCTTATATTATATGGTGATATGTTGCTATGTGTATAGCAAAAATGTAATAGAAAATATGTTGATGTAATTTATAATTTTTTAAAAAAGATTATTGAATGCTCATGGCTTTATTAGTTTTATTAGTAAATATAATTATTTTCATTGTTTTTTCCTATATGAAATATAAAAGTGAACACATACTATTATGTGCCTCATTATCTATAATTTAATTTTAAATAAGGTAGATTATCATCCATGATATGTAATCAAAGGAAACAGATCAAGCTTTTGTTTATAATCCTCAAAATTATTAATTTCTCATTAATAAATTTCCCCTTTGAATTAAACTTTAGCATTATAATAATGCTAATGATAGTAAATATAGCATTCTGATAATGATTTAATAACATAACAAAATGAATTGATATGCTTTGCAAAGTGACAATTGTTAACATAAAATGTAAGATGTTATATAATAGAGATATGACCATATTCTCAATATATTAACAATATTCCAAAACACTGTCCTACAAACAGATACATTCTGTACAATATAGAACTCTATTAATGAACACAAAACAACATACAAATAGGGAGACACTAAAACTTGTTAAAATCTAAGGTTCTCTAAATACTCTCATATCAGATAAAGGGTTACTTCACCAAATTCCCTTTGATGATTTGTCTTTGACATTTTCTAGTTTCTGCCTGAATGACTTGACATGTAGTTGTGAAGCACAAAGATACAAGAAAGGAGACAGAGTGCTAAGGAAACCACTACTGAACCAGCATCACTCATAAATTAAGAGACAATGTATAACAGAGACACAGAGCATATTGAGAATACATAAAGATTTTTTTTTCTGTTAGTGAGATTGTCAACTTCTCAGAGGTGAGTAGTTCTACAGAATTTCAAAGGACATTATGTTAAAGAAGACATTTGCAAGAGAAAACTTACTTAATATGACTGTATATAAAAAGACTTTCAGAAGGTAAAAAATGTTGAAGAACGATAAACACAATTATAGACTTTACTGTAAATTCCAATAAACCTTTGTCTCCTGCAAAATGATGCTTCCCAAATTGTATTCTTTGTCTTTCTGAAATTTATATGTCTTGTAAACTACAATGGTTTTATGTAGAACATGGCATTTTAAATGGACTCCTCAAAATTATTATTTCATTCACAAACATCTCTTATGAGTGATATCCTTAGTAACTCATGAAATAATTCTTTTCTTGTGTGTATCATCCTCTCCTGAAAATAATTCCTGATCTAAGATCCTGGATGACTATGCAATAAAGGTTGCCTTGGGGGCTGACCCTAAACATGTCTCTACACTCTAGAACACTTACTCATTTACCCCTGCCATTTAATCAATCTTACAAATATATGAAATCTTCTCTAAAGCTAGTGTTAATCTTTTCAGTGCAATTAAATGAGAAAGCAGAATCACAATTAGTTCATATTTAATGTGTCCAGAAATATTTCCATAAAAGAACACAAAAGATGATACAAAAATCTTTTGCTTATTTATAACCTTATTGTTTCCATGCCTTGTTGCATAGATTGGCATTTTGGTTTTAGATAGAGAACAGATTTAGTTTTGTAGAACTTAGATGGTTATTCATTGTTTACTATAAGTACTATTAGTCATAATAAATACTATAAATTATCTATCAAGAATTGGGACTAAATCTTCCTGGCAGTTTATGTAGTATTCATATAAAGAATATTTCCTCGACCTAGGGAGATGAGGAAATGAAAATCAGAAGTTATGAAGTCAAAAGAAAAACATGCTCCATGAATGTGAAAGCCACACAAAGAGATGATGTTTGAAAGTTTGAAAATGAACATAATTGTGGTGTGGTACAAAAAGGGTGACCTTGGAATCCTAAGTAAGTTCATTTTATGCAAGTTCCCACCTTCTGTTCGTCATCACCACTTTGGTGATTGTAGCCTGCATGAAGATCAGTTTAATGGTCTAGAAGCATGGAAAAAGGAAGGAGAATTTGTTAAGGGAAATAATAGTAAAACCTGACCAAAAGCAAATAATCATATATATAAGAAAAACACTTTTCTTTTAGTTCTATGAGACACAGATGGCACAGTTAAGTTGGTCCATCTGAAAAGTTTAATAAAATTATTTATAGAAACTACAAGAGATTTCACTACATAGTAATAGCTGGAGCTTACCAAGTTTCCTGAGAGAAAAAGATTTACCTTGTTACCACTTTCAGAGTCAAAAGACTGTGTAAAAGGAATAAAAACTCATGAAGAATTTTATATCAAAATGATCATCCACCATGATCAATTAGGCTTTATCCAAGGGATGCAGGAATGGTTCAACATACAGAAATCCATCAATGTAATCCACTATACAAACAAGCTCAAAGAAAAAAAATAACACATGATCATCTCATTGGATGTGGAAACAGCCTTTGACAAAATACAATACCCATTCATGTTAAAAGTATTGGAGAGATCAGTAATTAAAGGTATATACCTAAATATAATAAAAGCAATATACAGGAAACCAATAGCCAACATCAAACTTGATGAGGAGAAACTTAAAGCACTCCCATTAAAATCAGGGACAAGAAAAGGCTGCCCATTTCTCCCTACCTATTCAACATAATACTTGAAGTTCTAGCCAGAAGAATTAGACAACAAAAAGAGATCAAAGGGATACAAATTGGAAGGGAGTCATGATATCACTATTTGCAGAAGATATGATAGTATATATAAGCGATCTCAAAAATTCTATCAGAGAGCTCCTACAGGTGATAAGCAACTTCAGCAAAATGGCTGGATATCAAATTAACTCAAACAAATAAGTAGCCTTCCTCTATTCAAAGGATAAAAGGGAAGAGAAAGAAATTAGGGAAAAAACATCCTTCACAATTGTCACAACTAATATAAAATATCTTGGTGTGAATCTAACCAAGCAAGTGAAAGATTTGTATGATAAACACCTGAAAGAAGAAATCGAAGAAGACCTCAGAAGATGGAAAGATCTCCCATGGTCATGGATTGGCAGAATTAATATAGTAAAAATGACCATCTTGCTGAAAGCAATCTACAGACTCAATGCAATTTCCATCAAAATTCCAGCTCAATTCTTCATAGAGTTAGAAAGAGAAATTCTCATATTCATTTGGAATAACAAAAAACTAGGATAGTGAAAACTATTCTCAACAATAAAAAGACTTCTGGGAGAATCGTCATCCCTGACCTCAGGCTATACTATGGAAAAATAGTGATAAAAACTGTGTGGTATTGGTACAGAAACAGGCAAGTAGATCATTGAAATATTATTGAAGAAACAGAAATCCACATACCTATGGTCACTTGATCTTTGATAAAGAAGCTAAAACCATCCAGTGGATAAAAAGCATCATTTTCACCAAATGATGCTGGGTTCAACTGGCAGTCAGCATGCAGAAGAATGCAAATTGATCCATGCCTATCTCCTTATACAAAGCTTAAGTCCAAGTGAGTCAAGGACCTCCATATAAAACCAGATATGCTGAATCTAATAGAGGAGAAAGTCTGGAAGAGCCTTGAATACCTGGGTCCAGGGGAAAACTTCCGGAACAGAAGAAAACAAATGACTTAGACATTAAGAGCATCAATCTACAAATGGGACCTCATAAATTTGAAAAACTTCTGTAAAACATGGGACACTATTAATGGGACAAACATAACCCACAGATTGGGAAAAGATCTTTACCAACCCTACATCCAATAGAGGACTAATATCCAAAATATACAAAGAACTTGAGAAGGTAGACTCCAGAGAACCAAATAACCCTATTAAAAAGTGGAGTACAGAGCTAAATAGAGAATTCACAACCAAGGAATCTCGATTGGCTGGGAAACAATTAAGGAAATGTTCAACATCCTTAGGAATCAGGGAAATGCAAATCAAAATGACCTTGAGATTCTACCTCACACCAGTCAAATTGGCTAAGATCAAAATCTCAGGTAACAGCAGATGCCGGCTAGGATGTAGAGAAAGAACACTCCTCCATTGCTGATGGGATTGTAAGCTAGTAAAACCACTTTGGAAATCAGTCTGGCAGTTCCTGAGAAAGCTGGAAATAGTTCTACCCGAAGACCCAACTATAGTGCTCCTGGGCATATATCCAAACGATGCTCCATCAAATATCAAGGACACATGCTCAACTCTGTTCATAGAAGCATTACTTATAATACCCAGAAACTGGAAACAACCCAGATGTCTCTCAAAAGAATAATGGACACATAAACTATGGTACATATACACAATGGAGTACTATGAAGCTATGAAAAACAGTGACTTCATGAAATTTGTAGGCAAAATGAATGAAACTAGAAAATATCATCCTGAGTGAGGTAACTCAGTTAAAAAAGAACACACATGGTATGTGTTCACTAATAATTGGATACTAGCCCAAAAGCTCACAATGCCCATGATACAACCTACAGACCATATGGAAAGTAGAAGGAAGGAAGACCAGGGTGTGGATGCTTCAGTCTTGAATTGAGAGGGAAACAGGATGATAGTGGGAGGTGACAGGAGAGGGGACAAGGGAGAGAGAAAGGAGGAGGAAATAATGTTGTCAGTATCAGAAACTGGAGGAGATATGAGATTGGTACAGAGTGTCTGGAAATTAAACAAAAATAGGGAGCAAGGAGGATGAGGAACTGGGAATAGCCACTGCAGGATCCCAGACACCAGAGAAATGTGAAGCTCCCATGACCCAACACGATTGACTTTAGCTGCAATGCAGAGACGGGAGAGATAGAACCTGTGGAGACTACGTCCAGTAGATAGAAACGGCCCAGGTAGAGGGATAGGGCCATCTCAATTTTTTTTTTAACCCAGAAATGTTCCTGTCCAAAGAAAGAACAGAGACAAAAGATGATGAAACAGAGACTGAAGAAAGAGCCACCCAGGAGTGGCCACACCTGGGGACATCAGGTCTGCAGACACCAAAGCCAACACTGTTGCCATGGTCAAGAGGTGCTCACCAACAGGAACCAAGTGTGGCAGTTCCTGGGGAAGTCTGGCCAGCAACTGACCAATGCAGATATGGATTCTGGGAGCCAACTATCAGACTGAATACCAGGAACCTGATAGGAGTGCCTGCAGAAGGACTGGAGATGCTGAAGGCGATTGCAACCCCATTAGAAGAACAACATAGGCAGACCTGACTAGTTCTCCCAAAGTCTAGACCACCAACTAAAAAGTATACTTGGAGAGATCCATGGCTCCAGACACATATGTAGCAGAGAATGGCCTTGTTCAACAGCAAGAAGGGGGGCCCTTTGTCCTGGGGAGGATGGATGCTCCAGAGTAAGGGGATGCTGGAGCGGTGAGGTGGGAGAGTATAGGGGGTGGGAGAGCACTCATACAGACAAAAAGGAGAAGAGAGGGCAGATATGGGATAAGGGGTTGGTAGAAGGGGTAACCTGGAAGTGGGATATCATTTGAGTTGTAAACAAATGTAATGATTAATTAAAAAGTCAATAAAAATAAAAAAATTTTAAAAAATGACAACCCATTTAGGGATGAAGAAATTCTTTGGAAACCATAAGATATGATGCACTGTCAATGCACAAATACATACTCATTCTTTCTTTCTTTATAATCTGTTAACAGTTCTGTTTTCTAAACAAAGGTTCCTGATCAAAGAGCCAATATAACCGTATTTCTGTCACTGTGCCTTCCAACATGAAACACTGTATTTTTTTTCTTGGTTCTTTCAAGACAGGGTTTCTCTGTGTAGATGTGACTGTCCTGGAACTCACCCCATAGACCAGGCTGGCCTCGAACTCAGACATCTGCCCGCCTCTGTCTCCCAAGTGCTGGGAATAAAGGGGAGTGCCACCACTGCCCAGCTAGCACAATGCAATTCTTACAAAGCAAAGTAAAACATTCTGTCCCTACATTTCCTGCTATGCATTTGGTCAAAGCAATATAAAAAGGAGTTAAAATACTGGATAACCACAAATTAAGTAATGAATATTTGAATTATTTATGCTTTGTCAAAAATCACTTTTAGTTATATGATAATAATTTTATAACTACATAAAAAGGATAAAACTATAGGAATATGTATTCTGACTAGAACTGGAGAAAAAGGAGACTCAAAATTTTAAGGGTTAAAATTAGTTATCCCTGCATCCTAGATTACAGACTCTTGCTATGTATTTTATTCTATTGGTATGAATACAACCCTTCTACTCTCTCTGTTTGTGACTATTTTATCTTCCCACTATAAACTGGGTGTTTATTCCTATGTTACTCCATTGATACACTCTGAAAGTCTGTAAAAGAAAGAGAAAAAAAAAGTTTGAAAATGAGAAGCACTTTCCATTAAACCAAAGTAAAATGCCTTTTGTATGTCACAAAATAAGGTGCTCACTTGTGACTTAAGGAGCAGATCAGGGATCCGGAATCATGGAATATTGCAGTTTATGCCTCATTGGAACTTAGAAGTGTGAATGTAGCTAACTTATTAGCAGTGTGTGTTGATCACTGCATTATGGTTTTCTCTAACACGAAGTATGAGTTAGCCATATTAGAAATCAGCATGTGCATAAGTATACTCACATATGCACACAATTATGAGATTATGGATGTATTAATTTCTTGATTGTTGAAATGATCTCACATTGTACGTCTTTATCAAGTCTTAATTTCTTTGGTTCCTCCTTGTCAGTTACACATCAATAGAAGTAGAAAGAAAGCTTGTTCTACTCATAAACATTTCCTAAACAGCTTAATTCTGTAGCATCAATAGTAAAAATTCTCAAGACCAACAATCCTATTAATGAAGGTGTGTCTGATAGATAAACAATGGTGTAACAAACAGGTTTGCTTCCTGCCAAAAGAATATTATTTATTATATTCTATATTTTAATAATTTAAATACTAAATAAATGACTTACTTCACGGTCCGTTCTTAATACTA
Organism: Mastomys coucha; assembly: GCF_008632895.1. Lineage (NCBI taxonomy): Eukaryota > Metazoa > Chordata > Mammalia > Rodentia > Muridae > Mastomys > Mastomys coucha. The sequence continues at coordinate 31,620,658 of NW_022196910.1, read as the reverse complement.
CTCCCTCACTTTTCAATTTGTTTCCAGAGATGTCACGATAAGGAATATAGTGAAGACAGATGAACCTGTTCAGTCATCTTTGTAGAAAAAATACCTTAAAGTCTACTGTAGTTTGTGGAGTGGCTAACATTGATTGGTATAAGTTTAAAAATATTTGAAATACAGAAACATTTTTTAGTTTAAAACTTTACATTCTTTGGTATTGTCTACCATAACTAATCAGAGCAGAATTTGTATTTTATGGGGCTGTCTATTAATCAAGAAGCTGCCCTCAAAATAGTAATTAAATAAGGTATTAAGAATATAAAATTATTTATGATTGTGAAGAATAATCAATAAGCTACAAATTTATTCATATCTACAAGTTTAATAAATGATTGAGTAAAATTCTGTAGAGAAAAAGTAAGTGGCAGTGTTGGTATATGGGATTTGATTATCAGACTGATTAATTATTTTCTGCAGCTATTTTTAAGCAAATTATAAAAATCTTTCCCAGAATGAGAAAAGATATTAGCATATTTATAAGCATTAGAGATTTCTGGTTATGGTACCCCGACACAGCTGTGTTTTGAGATCTAACTTTCAAATATACAGTTCATACTTTAAGCATGTTTTCTTCTTTATCCTTTTTTTTTTAATTTTTAAAAAATATTTATTTCATCAAATGGCTCTCAACTCTCTGTAGTGGTATTTGGTGCCTTCTTCTTTATCTTTTTAAATGTATAAAAATCTTCAAGGAATTACTGGTAATTTAATCTATAAAGTAATTGAAGAATGTTATATGAGTAGCTGATATACATGAGTTGTCTTTATAACTTTGTCCTTTATTGTTTGCATAAAGGTAGTTGGGATTCAGTGACATTTTGTTTAAACATTCTCATCTACTTTTATCATGTTTGCTCAAGTATATACTCTCCTTCTTCCTCACTGGTCCCCTCCTCTTCTCAAGCAGTTCCACTTCTTATTTACACCCACCCCTCTGTGTAAATCCTGTTTCATATGTGAGAAAGACATGATGTTTGTCTTTATAAGTACAACTTTCATTTTCAGTTTGACTTCAATCTATTTTTCTTAAATTGCATAATTTTATACTCTATGCTGGAATAAAATGTTACTGTAAATTCTATGTTATACACATATATGACAAACATATTTCTATATAGTGTTTCTTTATGCATGCATCCATTCATGGCTACATAGACTAATATAATTACACGGCTGTTGTGAATTACATCACAATAAAAATAGAAGTGTAGATGTATTTATACTGTTCTGACTAAGATTTCTTCAGTATATTTCCAGGAGTTTTTATTCCTGAGACATATAGCAGTTTCACAAAGAAAGTTCATACATAGATATTCATAAATACTCATCTAAAGATATGTATCTTTATACATGTATATATATATAGAGAGAGAGAGAGAGAAAGAGAGAGAGAGAGAAAGAGAGAGAGAGAAAGAGAGAGAGAGAGAATGAAGACTAGAAGTAGATCATTTATATATCATATGTGAGATTATAGGCTTAATCTTAAATAACTGGGAGAAAAAAGCCTACACCCAAAACTCAAGGAGCATTCTGGAATAGGGGTCAGAAAAATTATGAGAGATAAAATACCAGGAATCTGCTTGGAAAATGGGACTCCTAACATTGGGAGCAGGGGTTGTTTTTAACTCATTTGACAGTTTGGGGGACACCTTTCCTCCTACTGAGTGACCTTGTCAAGCCTTGGTATGTGAGGATGTACCTAGTCTTATTAACTTTTTATGCCACGTTTGTTTGATATCCCCCGAGTCCTACTCTTTTCTGAAGGCAAATGGAAGAGGAATGGGTCTGCGAGAGAGAAGGGAGAAATAGACTGGAAAGAGAAGAAGGAGGGAAAACTGTAGTCAGGATATAATGAGAGAGAATAATAAAAAATAAAATTATCTAATTAAAAAGGGCTATCAATAGATAAGTATTCTTATATATAAAGTAAACTTTATTTTTCTTAAATATCAGGATATTTGTTACAGAAATACACATGTGGGGATTGATCAATTTTATTTATATTTATGGTTTAATATTGAGGGAAAAGGCATGGACTCAGACATCATGCAATTTCTTCAATACAATCATTAAAGTAGCACTTTGAATGTAACATTATTATGTCATTCACCTGACTGGTTAGTTAATCCTCATTACCAAGCTGATTGGATTCATCAACTGAGAAGAATACTAGGTATACCTTTGAGGATATTTTCAGAATGGCATCAGTGAAAAAAATCCCATCCTAAATATAGGAAACAGAATTTCATAAGCTAGGAATCTCAGCTGAATTCATGGGGGAGGTGAAGTGCACACCAGAACTCAGTTCTCTCTGCTTCCATGATGAAGGCACAGTATGCCCAGCCTCCATAGGCATCAGGCATCTTCTCTGTCCCATCATATCTATTGCTTCCTTAAGCTAATTTGAGTCAGGTATTTGACCTTAAAACAAAAGAAAAGTAATTAACATACCTGATGTCCACATACATAATAAACTAATAAATGCTTGGTGAACTTTCTTTTCATATTACATAAGTGCTTATTTTGATGAAGTGAAAAAGTTTTGATAAATATATAATAAAAATTATGATCCAGAATTTTATTTTATTGTTAAAGTAGAAAACTGAGAATCAGTAAGTGAACTGGTTAAGGACAGAAAAATTATGCATCCTTTGTTACTTAAAAGCCACTAAATAATATTTATTATATGCTAACATTGTATATTTGTCCTGAAGAAAATATAAAACAATGACTAAGGAAGGCTTTTTGAAACAAAATAAGCACATTGTTCATTCATTAGACCTTGAATAGAATGCTTCTCTCTATCTCACTGTGAAATAAGCAGTTTGGACTTTTCTATGAAGGTTTATTTTCATACCTCAAATATATATCAGCTACTGGGTAACTGCAAAGATCATGAATATTTATAGAAAATTTACTAGCTCTTCATGCAAGATAAACTATGAAGGATTTTATGGACTGAAAATTTCATTTTGCATGATTCCCAGTTGCATACTTCGTAAGAGGGAGGAAATGTCAAATTGAAGTTGCAGCATGATAAGGCCTAAAAGTGAATTTGGTTTATGAAACCATCAAAAAGAATTGATTGCAGTGTTCAAGTATATATTTTATCATTGTATTTATATGAAAAACTTTAATACATTATTGTGACTTAAAAAACAATATTTTATTTGTACGTATTTGAGACTAATTGTTAGTATGTAGACCAGGCTTGACCACTTACTCATGAGGTAGGAGTTCAGGCATACATCATCATGTCAGACTCTAAAATTATTGTCATGTATTTTGATTTTCATTCTTGGCAGTTTGTTAAAATAAGGAAGGTCATAAACATGAGTCAGTCCAATTATATTATTTGGAGTATTATTTATGCTTTGCCTCATTTAAAAATTTTGGGGCAGGTTTTGGGATTTCTAGTAGGAAAATATATTTGGGTAGACATTTATTTATTTATTTTTTGCTACTAAAGTATGTTCTGAAACTGTTGATTGCTTACCCAGTACAGATACAGCACATTTAATTGATTTTTTACCTTAGTTGGAAACTCAAATGACTCATTAAGTTCTTATAGTAGTTTATTTAAAATTATGAAAAGATATATGTAAATTTCATTTCAAATATGTGGTAGTAAAACATTATAAATAGGATATAATCATGTTGATAATACACAAAAGCAACACTGAACTGTTCCTTCTCCATAGTAGAAATCTGTACAGGGGAAAAACTATCATCTATACTAGACAAGACCACTTCTTGTTCAAAAAAAAATAGGTAACATATGTGTCACAATATGAGTGGGAGTCTTTAGAAGACTGGCCTCTGCTTCTTTCACTTTATAAAGTAAGATCCCAATCAATAGTGTTGGCACATATGTATTGAGAAGATATTAAACATTTAAGTGCAAAGGAGAGATTAGCATATATTTATATATATATATATATATATATATATATATATATATGTCAAAGGGAAAGAAGTAAGTATAGGGTTGCTGGAAATATTATTCATTAGTCACCATAGCTCTAATGAGAGAGGTCACAGTGACCATTAGTATACATTGTGTTTTGTTCCATTTGTTCAGACTCGTATAAAGTAGATATAAACAGAATAACTAGAGCAAGATAAATGCAAAGAGAAATGTTGTACACAGATGTCTAAACACGATGCCTATGAATAAAGTCAAGATTACTGGGGTTGAGGAAGATTTTAAATGATGAGGCTAAGTATGGAGACTACAACCAGGCATGACGGAGTATTCTTGTAATGTCCTCCTTGCTAGAGTCCAGCCCTGCAAGAGTCCAGAAGAAAGGTATTGAATGCGGTATGAAATCAGTGGACATGGCCAAAGCTTGTAAGCGTAATTGGACAGATAGTAGAATATACATGCGATATACAGTGTTTGCTATTGTTTGCAAGGCCTATCTCCAGTTGGTTCTGAATCATCCTTACCGTTTTAAAGCTCAGCAAAATTATCTTTATAACTCAAGACTTTTATTTTATTTTCAGCATTCTGCTATGTGAAAACACAAAGTTTTAAATATTTGAAGGGGTAAAAGCAGTCTTGTATTAGCCACATTACTGTATCTTTTGCTCTGATGAAAATACCCTTAGACACCTAGCCCTTAGCTGCAGCCCCTATACATGTATTTTCTTAATTCTTGGTATCACCCAGAAGGCCAAGAAGCTACATGTGGCTTTGACTTTATATTTTTTCAGATGTACCTCATCATGTCTCTCTTTCTCTGCAGCACTCCAAAGGCTTCACCTATTTTCATTTGGCTTTATCATCAGTTTCCTTATGAACACTGGTTTCTAGCAAATATATTAATTATAAGTGAAGGTAAAGATGCCAATTACTTTTAAATTTAAGATGTTTTATTTATTTCATAGTAAAGATAAAGCAAAAGATTTTGTGCTTTTACACTTGAGGTCAGCTATTAATCTACATATGACTTAAATGTTATTTAATTCCATTTCGTTTCAATGTGTAGTTGAGTAAATTCAATAATTATCTATGAGACACATTTACTGTGAGGATTAGCTAAGTCAGGACATGAAATTGCTTGAAACGTTGGCCCCACTCCTACTTTAAAGTAATAAAATTCAAAAATGTGATTTAGTTATAGAACCATTTATTAAACAAGTAATGATGCTGGTCTAACATAATTATTAACATTCCTATTTGTATAAAATCATGTTCTCAAGTAGTAGGTTAATATGTGTAAGAAACAATAATTTCCAATTAAAGAAAAATAAATTCAGAAACACAGTAGAGAATTTTCCTGTACCTTCACCGACATAGAATAAACATTGACAGCTCTGAGGATAGGTACAAATTGTCCTACCTCATTCAGCCACTTAAGGTACTGTTTCTAATAAATCCAATTGTGTAAAAGAGATGCTCTAACTACTGCATTGCCTCCCTTCAGCATGAACTGATTCCTGAAATATCCCAGGAATCAGCTCATTGATTGCGCTGAATGTTCTGCTAAGAGTCAATACCAGGGAGGTATTGGTGGCAAAGCTAATGGCAGTTTGATTTTTGTTGTTGTTGTTGTTGTTTTGATTTTTAAAAAAGTACCAAATTCAATTCTTTCTAATAGTTTGTTTAAGCACTTTTATTTAAATTAAGCATTAGTAAATATATATATATATATATATATATATTCCTGCAGATATTTAGCATAAGTGAAGTGTTGGTTGTCTTGTCATGCTTTGATTTTCCCCTAGAGAATCTGTTTGCCATAAACTTAGCTAATTTACAGTTTGATATTTGATACAGCTATAGAACAATTAATGTTAATGTTGCCTTATAATATTAACATCCATGAATGTGCCCTCTCCTACAACAGGACATTTTATGATTACAAAAGGAGAGCAGACCCTCGAGGTTTGTTTTTCAGAGTAGAGTATCTTAGTGGCAACCTCACATACAGTGAAGGTGAGGCTTAAACCACTTGGAACACACAATGGGAGTACATGGTATAAACAGTACACTTCTTCCCAAGTCTTATGTTTGTGCACGTATTTAAGAAGAGTAAATAAAGAGTAAAAAAAAAAAGTTTATATTTTGCATTCGTGTAGTGGTACTTAGGTAATATCAGTTACTCTGATCCTTCTGAATTTTTACTTCTTATGGGAGAGCTGTTAGTTCCAAAGATACTTCAGTATGGCATGAATGAGTCATTCAGAATTGCCCAGATGTGTAATGAACCACGAAAAAAAAATTGTAGATACAAACTCCTTGAGCAAGAGAAAGAGACCATGACTATGGGAAAAAACAATTAAACCAAGAGGTAAGTAAAAGTGCATTAAAGCTCAACATTTATCAGGAGCAGCCTAAATGAGCATTTCTTAGGGTCACTTGAAAATATTCCACAAGAAAATCATTTTTAAATATGTACCACAGCATATAAGCCCAATTTAAAATGCTGCCAATTTAAGTGACACTATTGCATTCCCATAGAATAATTAGAGACAAAAAAAATCAACCACATATATTTTGTTTCCTTGGAGAGTTTCCAGTTGAAAGCAAACCTAATCTGGACAAGGTGAGAGTAGTTAACTTACAACAATGCTCCTCATTTGATTTCATATTTTAGACTGAACATTTTCTTTATATTAATTTGAGAGTCTCTGGGATCTAAATCATAAAATGATCAAAAGTAAATTTTAAAAAGGAGATACTTCTGTGCCAGTAGTGTTGTGGTTCAATAGGCAAATAAGTTACCACATTTCTGTTTATTGTTAGATTAATAAAAGGCATAAGCATAGATTTGTTATCATGATAAGCTGATGCTTCTCTACCACAGTTCCTACTGATAGCTCCAGGCAAGTTCTGTAACTGCAACCCCAGTTTTATCAATCTTCCTATACCCTCTTACGGAGATGAGGCTGGATAATGGCAAGAGCTTAATGTAGTGAAGGCATTATCTTCACAGATGAAGATAATGTTCTCAGAGTGTGCAATTGGCTCTCATGGCATCTATTTGGTAGTTGTAAGGGAGAAATAGTTTCTGTCTCCCTGGATGTGAATTAAAAGAGGTCCACTTCCAAATTTTAAGAGTCAGTTTAATATCAATGGTCAGAAATCTCCCAAGAAAAACAAACATGTAATCCCTCATCAGAGACATCACAGAAAAGTGTTATTGTGGATCCAAATAAGTAATTGAAGTAATTGAAGTAAAACGTTCAATGAGATTAACTGAGACATTTCTTTGTTCCATTTAGGTTGACTTTTTCTTTTTTACTTGATACAAAAGCAAAATTATTTCTGTGATTTTATATGCAGTCCTACCACACAAACATGGGTACAACTAAGTATAAATAATTTTAAGATAGCTTCAGATATTAATTCTTGACTACTGTTTTCACGTTGGAGATCTTGTACACTACTACTTCCTAAGCAGACAGATAGTTGAGGGTCTGTGTCTCTCTGTTGCTGCCTGGGGCTCTCTGCTGCTGATACCTGGGCTACATGGTGCATTAGTTAGTTAAAAGGAGGCAATGCATGAGTGAGATATTTTATTATAGGAAAGAGAAAATAGGCTGGCAATGTAGAGAGAAAGAAAGGAGAGGAAGGAGAGGAGAAGAGAAGAAGAGAGAAAGAGAAAGGGAAAAAAGAAGCAAGAGAGCAAGAAGGCAAGTCAGAGAATAAAGAGCAAGAGAGAGAGAAAAAGGAAGAAGGCAAGAGAGAGGAAAGAGGGTAAGAGAGGAAAGAGGGCAAGAGAGAGAGGAGAGGGTAAACTGCGCCTTATATTGCGTGAGGCAAGGCATGCCTGGCTGTGGTTTTATGACTGGGGGTAGGGTCCAGCTAGAATGTTAGAAGCTTGGGGCATTGTCTACCTGATAGAGCATACATCTCCTGTGGGGGCATCTGTGAGAGGTTGTGACTGAAACCTGAGCCAAGTTCCCAGAAGTTATAGCTTAATGCCTACCGTCCCTTGTGAACAGAAATTACCTACTGGGTGCTCTGGAGTTCTAGGCCTATTACTCTACTGGGCCTACGTTGCTGAAACAGACCACTGCCCTACAGATAGTGATGAAATTTTCTTCTGAAATTTAAGTACTTTGCTAAGTGTCAGCATTTCCTAATGATAATGGGAAGACAGTTCCTTTATCTGCATTGAAGAGTTGTGAGAAATAACATGTATGCTTAGCCACAATACTGCACACTTATATGGGTAAGCATTAAGAACCTACTAATAAAAACTTAAGGACATGGATTTGTATAAAAAGGGAGTATTTATTGGATTGTTTTTGTTAGGATTTTTAAAATTTGTTATATTTATTTACATTCAAAATATTGTTCCCTTACTTTTCCCCCTCCAAGAGTTCTTCACCCCATTCCCTCTCCCCTTTGCCTCTGAGAGGGTACTCCCTACCACACTCACCCACTTCACCCATTAACCCACACACCTTAGCCCCTCTTCATGCCCCCTTTGCTGGGGCATCAAGTCTCTACAGGATTAGGCACATCCTCTCCCACTGAGGCCAGACAAGGCAATCCTCCATTACACTTATGTCAGGGACCATGGATCAGACACTTGTAGGCCTTTTGGTTGGTGGCTTGGCGTCTGTGAGCTCCCTGGGTTCCAGGTTACTTGATACTGTTTGTCTTCCTATGGTGTTGTCATTGTCTTCAGCTCCTTAAATCCTTCCCCTAACACTTCTATAAGGGTCACCAGCCTCAGTCCAATGCTTGGCTGTATCTGAATCTGTCTCAGTCTGTTGTTGGGTAGAGACTCTCAGAAGACAGCCATGCTAGGCTCCTGTCTGCAAGAATGACATGACATCAGTAATAGTGTCAGGGTTTGGTGCCTGCCCATGAATGGGTCCCAAGTTGGAAAAATCACTGGATGGTCTTTCCTTCAACATATGCTCTGTTTTTGTCACTGTATTGTTTTTTAAACAGGAACAATTTGGAATCAAAAGTTTTAAAGGTAGGTTAATGACCCTATCCCTCCACTGGAGCCTGACAATCAACTGGAGATGATCTCTTCAGGTTCCATCTCCCTACTGCTGGGCATTTCCACTATGGTCATCCTCATTAAGTCCTGGGACCCTTCACGTCACAGGACTCTGGAACTTTTTAGAGGTTCCCCCTTTCCCCATCCTCTCAGCTGTGTATTTCCTGTCTCCCCTGTTACCTGTTTCTGTCCCATTTCCCCTCCCTTTCCCTCTCCTACCCTGGTCTTTCGCTCCCTCTTCCTCCCAATGATTAGTTTGTTCTCCTTTTTAGGTAAAAAAGAAACATCCTCACTTGGGTCTTCCTTCTTGTCAAATTTCTTAAGGTCTGTGGGTTGTATAATAGTTATTCTGTACTTTGGCACTAATACTCATTTATCAGTGAATGCACACTGTGCATGTCCTCTTGGGTCTAGTTTACCTCACTCAGGATGATACTTTCTAGTTCCATCCATTTGCTGGCAAATTTCACAAGGTCTTCTTTTTTAATAGCTGAATAGTATTCCATTGTATAAGTGAAACACATTTTTTGTATCCATTATTTGGTTGAGAAACATCTGTGCTATTTCTGCTTCTGGCTATTATGAAAAGTCTGCTATGAACATAGTGGAGCACAGGTCCTTGTGGAATTGTGGAGAACATTTTGGGTATATGCCCAGGAGCAGTATAACTGGGTCTTCAGTAGAACTATTTCCAATTTTCTGAATGGTCAAATTTATTTTCATTGTGGTTTTAACAGTTTACAATCTCACCACCAATGGAGGAATATTCCTCTTTCTCCACATCCTCACCAATGTATGCTGTCACTTGAGTTTTTGAACTTAGTCATTCTCAGGATCATTTTGATTTGTATTTTCCTGATTATTAAGGAGGTTGAGTATTTCTTATTTTTCAGTTTTTTATTTGTTATTTCATTTATTTACATTTCAAATGTTATCCCCCTTCTTGGTTTCCCCTCCACAGATATCCTATCGCTCCCCTCCTCCTGTTTCTATGAGGGTTCTCCCCTACCCTACTACCCACTCTGGAATCACTGCCTTAGCATTCCTGTATGTTGGGGTATCAAGCCTTCCCAGGACCAAGGGCCTCCCTTCTCATTGATGCCAGATAAGACCAAAGTCCTTCTTGGCCTTCGAGATTCCCCTGTTGATAATTCTCTACTTAGATCTGTACCCCATGTTTTAATTTGGTTATTTGCATTTTTGGAGTCTAACTTTTGGAGATATATATATTTTGTGGGATTAGTGGATCTTGTGGGATTAGTGGATCTTTAAAATTATAATTACAATTTCACCATTTGCCCTATATACTACATAAAAGCAATGCCAGTAAAATCCAACATGTTACCCATCTCGTCTTTTGTAGCCCACATGAGGATGGTCTATGTACAAATTTGTAATCTAACACAAAGAAACATGGCAATTATGATCTCTCAACAATGCTTATAGAAATAAACACATAAAAACATCATGGGCACAGAAGTTTCACAGGGCCGAGTTCCTCTCCTCCTATTGATGATCAAATTGCAATCCTCTACTATACACATGCTGCCAGAACAATCAGACCCCTCCATGTGCAGTCCTTGGTTGGTGGTTGAGACCCTGGAAGCTCTGAGGTTACTAGTTAGTTCATATTGTTGTTCATCTAGTGTAGGGGAATGCCAGGGCCAATAAGTGGGAGAGGGTGGAGTGGCAGGCATGGAGGGGAAACTGGAAATGGAGAAATTTACATGTAAATAAAGAAAATATCTAATAAAAAAAAACATCATGGGCAGGGAACATTTATGACCTAAACCCCCTTTTCAAGAAATATATATATATTCTTCTGAAAAATAAAATATTGAAAAAAACTTATGTTCAATTACATTTCTGAGAAAATGCCAGTTACTATGAGGAAAATGTACAGTTGCAAAGGGGTAGAAACTAAAGCATAAGTGATATAATTATCTCTTTAGTGATTTTTTTTTGAAAGCCAGGCCTGTCTTTATACCTGTCTGCTTAGCAGCTTCACATGCAAAGCAAGATCAATGAATTCTTCTTGTCTCGAAACGATTTCTTGACCACACAGTATCTCAGATATGGTTTTGTGAACAGGTGAGCTTGCTTTCCATGTTTAAATGCATTGTGATCTTGAGTCAGTTATTTAAACTTTTGGTAGCAGTTGAATCCCTTTGTCCAAATGACTAGAGTGGGGATCACGGCACAGAAAAAGATGTTGGTGTTCCTGTGGCATTTCTAGAGCAGTTTAGTGAGTAGACAGGAGCCACCTGCATGATGGTGGCATGGCACCAATGTTGGTATTACAGTCTGAAGCAAAATGGAAATGAAGAGTGTTGATGAATACCAGTTGGTCTCTGCTTCCTGACAGTGGGTACAAAAAAAAGTATAGATTATCCAAGATACAGTCCACAGAACTCAAAAAGGTGATCAAGCTGAAGTGCCCAAGTGAGGACACCTCAGTCTCACTTGGGAGAGAGAAGAAGTCAATCACAAGTAGGGAGGGAGGGAGGGATCTGGGAGGGAAAATAGACAGGAGAGACGAACGGGGGGTCAGGGGGAGAGAGGGGAACTTGATCTGATATTGGGTGAGGGAAAGAACCGAAGCCCTGAGGGCCAGCAGGAAGAATGGAAACAGTCACCGTCAGGAAATAGGAGGTTGTGGGGATGCTCCAGAACGCATCAGAGAGCTGGGAGGTAAGAGACTCTCTGTATGCAAAGGGAGGGACCTTAGATGAAATGCCTGACAGTAGGGAGAGGGAACTTACAGAGCCTACCTCCAGCAGGAGGACAGGGCATTAAGTGGGGGATGGTGTTGCCATCCCACAGTCACATCTCTGACCCATAATTGTTCCTGTCTGAAAGAATTACAGGGATGGAAATGGAGAGGAAACTGAGGAAAAGAAGTCTAGAGACAGGCCCAAGTGGGATCCAGCTCAAGGGGAGGTCCCAAGGCCTGACACTATTATTGAGGCTATGGAGTGCTCACAGAAAGGAACCTACCATGACTGCCCTCTAAAAGACCCAAGAAGCTACTGAAAGAGTCAAATGCAGAGATTTTCACAAAACCAATGGACAGAAGCAGCTGACCCCTGTTGTTGAATTAGGAAAGGCTGAAAGAAACTGAGGAGAAGGGTGATCCTGTAGGAGGACCAGCAGTCTCAATTAATCTGGATCCCCAAGATCTCTCAAACACTGGACCACCAAACAAACAGCATACATCAGCTGATATGAGGCCCCCAACACAGATACAGTAGACGACTTCCAGGTCTGTGTTCATTCAGAGATGATGCACCTAACCCTCAAGAGACTGGAGGCCCCAGGGTGTTTAGAGCTCAGGTGGGGTAGGTGGTGGTAGCATCAACGTGAAGACAGGGGTGTGGGGAGGAAGTGTGGGATGTGGATTGGGGGGCAGGGAATGGAATATGGAGGGTAAAAAATAAATTAATTTATAAAATAATAATAAAAAACAATATAAGAGGCAGCCTGCTGCTCCCGCTGTCAAGCTATAATGGACTGTACTCTCAAACCATGAGCCAAAATAAATCCCTTCTTTAACTTGTTTGTCTTAGGTATTTTACCACAGCAGTAAGAAAAGCACATATGTTTAGCTTCAAGTATTTATCAGTGAATCATATCAAGAAGTCAGCCTCAGTATCATATTCAAAACAACCTTGAAAAATTCTAATTTTAATGCATGTATAAATCGAATGTACAGCTATTTCCCAAAGAAACGATTTATAAAGCTATCATTTATTTATAAATAATAAAAATGTGTTGCTTTACTGTGTACTTTGAGAGTTTTATTTAGATTGCTTTCTGTAGTAAGTTTCTTCTCCATCGAATGATCTAAATTTGGTAATGTCTGAAATTGTTTGCTTAGCACAAAATGATCTAGATCTACTTACACAAATCTATGAAATTTTCTTTTACTAAATGCATCAAGCTTGAGCATAAGTGAAAGGCCAGAGAATCCTTTTGAGGTGATTTTCAACCATAATTAGAAACTGGAATTTTAGTTTCCGAGAATGAAATTGATTTATTATGTACTATAATACTTTATATAAATAGGAGCAAGACAGTGATTGTTACTCAAGCAGTCTGTGGTCACTTGATGTTGATGAAAGTTATTGTTATATGACTCTAGATAACCCTTTACAACATTTAACTTTTTAATAATATATGTATTGATAACAACATGTTAAAATGTTTTAATCATTAAATTTAAGTAAGTCCATTAGTAAAATAGAATATTCATCACAGAACACATTCATAATACAGTGAAACATTAATATTGAAGTTATATGCCAAAACATATCTTTTTTGGCACATATCTTTATTGCAATGAGAGAATACTTTAGCAGAAATATTCCTACAGGATGTATAGGGTTTTATCATGAAGGGGTGTTGGATTTCGTCTAAAGCTTTTCCAGCATTTAATGAGATGATCATGTTTTTGTTTTTTGATTTTTTTCTTTCAGTTTGTTTGATTTATTTTTATATTTGCCACATCACTGCATCTCTGGAATGAAACCTACTTGAAAATGGGTAGATGATCTTTCTGATGTGTTCTTGGAATTGGTTTGTCAGCATTACTGAACATTTTTCTGTCAAGATTATAAGTTTGATATCTCTCCTATTTCTCTATAAAGACATTTAGTGCTATGAACTTTCCTCTTTGTACCACTTCCATCGTGACCCATTAGATGGGGTAGGTTGTGCATTCATTTTCATTTAGTTATAGGAAATCTTTAATTTCTTTATTTCTGCTTTGAGCCAGAAGTCATTCAGTAGAGAATTGTTCAGTTTACATGAGTTTGTACATTTTTCTGTCATTTCTGTTGTTGAAAGCCAGGTTGAATCCATGATGGTCTGATATAATATATAGGGTTATTTCAACTTTCTTGTGCCTATTGAGACTTACTTTGTGTCTGATCATGTGGTTGGTTGGTTGGTAAAGAGATATTCTACCTTTATATTGCAACATAAAACAAAATTTTACAATTCTTAAGCCTACAGTAACTGAAAACATTTGTTTTTTTAAAAAATAAGAGAACATTTCTCAGAAGTTTTGAGGCAGGTATTCTTTATTTCAAACATATTCTCTGCTGACAATGCAACTATTCATCAAACATGCTTTAAATAATTTAAGACATATTAGGAATTACATCTAATCTTTCATTTCGTTTTTAGACTGATGAAATTATTGGTTTATCTAAATTTGTATTATCTCCTTTTTTCATATCTGAAAAGGGACTGTCGCTGAGGAAGGCTGAGAAACAAGTGCCAAGTAATGAGTCTCGAGAATCAGACAGATGGACAAAATGTGGCAGTTTAGTATGACCAGGCAGGTGTGTGCTTATGCTCAACCTGGTATCTGAGTAAAGTGCTATAATTAGTTTGTGAAACTTGGATGGCTTCAGAATAGAATGTTGACCAAAGGGCAGTGTATTAGTCAGGGTTCTCTAGAGTCACAGAACTTATGGTAGTCTCTATGTAGTAAAGGAATTTATTGATGACTTACAATATGTAGTCCAAATCCCAACAATCAACTCCCAACAATGGTCGGCAGCAGCTGTGAATGGGAGTCCAAGGATCCAGCAGTTGCTCAGTCCCACAAGGCAAGCAGGCGAAGCAGAGTAAGCCTTCCTTCTTCCAATGTCCTTATATAGCTCTCTAGAAAAAGGTGTGGCCCAGATTAAGGGTGTGTGCCACCACACCTTTAATCCCAGATGACCTTGCTTGAATTTGTAGATCTTCCAATGTTACTCTTCTAGGATTCATAGTCACTATGCCACCATACTTTTAATCCCAGATGATCTTGAACTCTCAGCCTCTAGATTAGGGCCACAGGTGAGCCTTCTAACTCTGGATTGTAGTTTATTTCAGATATAGTCAAGTTGACAACCAGGAATAACCACTACAGACAGGAACTGAAAAATTACTAAGATCTACTACATTCTATCATACAACAAATTACACTGAAGTGGAAACTTAAGGGTTCTTTGCAAAGTCAGATGGATGGTATTTTTCTAAAGCAAACACATGAAGGAATGATTAGATGCAGCAAACACAGGTGAAAAGATGTTATGCTAAAGCAAGCACATGAAAGGACACGTGATAAAAGATTCTTTGTGAACAATATGCATGTATTGGTCCGCCCTACATTGCATAGTTGAGCTGCATTTGTCAGAATGCCATAGAGAGAAACACACCAAAAATCTGGCATTGTACTGCAGTTTGTTGCTGCTTCTGCAGACTTGGGCTGATTGGAAAAGTGATGTCAGCTAAGAAATATGCACATGCTGTGGCAAGACATGTGCTGAGGCAAGACCTGTAGTGGACACCTGATGTTTGGAAAGACTATAAAAAGGACTGGACAGAGGGTGACTGAGGCTGAGCTTGGCTTGCTAGGGAGCCAGCTATGCAACACTTGTGGGTCTCACAGATTCACTGATCTTTGCTTCACTGAGAGAGGCACAGCTGGGAATATCTCCTGGAGTTCCTTCCTGGTCCCTCTTCCTGCTGACCTGTGCCAAGGCTGAGGCCTGGATGTCTCTGCAAGATAGTGTCATTGCTGCTTCTTACTATCCAGACTCTACTGAATTGGACTGCTGGTGTACCTATGCAATGTTTGCAAGTGGATTGAGCTGCCACACCTGACTTGTCAACTGAACTACTAATTTCCAGAAAATACAGACAGGAGTTGCTCCAAAGAACCTTTCTAAATAGGTCCACTCCCCCAATATCCTTTCTTTCCCACTACCTCTGGTGGGTGGTAGGCTACAAGAGAGGTTAAAGTATTTAAGAATCATCATTGAAAGTAGGAGTTGAAAAAATTAAAGTTATATTACACATAACCAATAAAATGCATAACATATAACACCCAACATATAACTGAAAATATGTAGTATGTATAAAGCTTATACCATTTTCTTATTTTACTTTTTAAGAGAAATGATGACATATTAGAATTTAAGTCATCAATTTAGGGTGCAGTTTTGACTTAATAGCATGCTGTTTCATTCATACAGAGAAAAATATAAAATAACAACACCTTCATTTTTATGGAAAACAGAATTTGATATAAATAAAAATGCTTGGCTTTATTTATTAGTATTATAAAAACTAAACTTCCTAGAAAAGAAAAATATTTCTGTATTTTATAACTAGTCCTCATCACAGAATCTTAAGAACATTGTTTATTGTTGAATTGATATCTCTGAAAGACATGGATAGGGAGTGTGTATTAAAACCAGATTATAGTTGATAACATATGCTTGGAATTATAGTTACATATAAGAATGTACAAGAAACTATCTATTTCCAATGCTTGCATTTTGCAATGTATGTTGTTTTCTCTTAAAGAATTGTATACTTTATTATTTTTTGTTTATTGAAAATAGATTGCTTTCTATATAATATATCCTGATTACAGTTTTTCTTTTTTCTACTACATCCAGTTCCTTCACAAACTTTCCACTCATCTGAATTCACACTTTATTTTTCTCATTAGAAAACAAAGCAAAGGGATTCTAAGAGATAGCAACAAGATATAATAAAGTATAATAAGCTAAATTTAAAAAAGAATAATCACAACAAAATTGGACAATGAAAAATAACTGAAAACAAAAGTCAAAAGAGAAGTCTCAAGAACTGGAGACTCACATATCCACACACTCAAAAGTCCCATAAATATACTGAAGTAAAAGCTACCCTATAATATATAGAGGATCTGGTGCAGACCTATAGAAGCCCTATGATTGCTGCTTCAGTCTTTATGAGTTCATATGTGCCTTGTTTAGTTGATTTGGAGGGCCTTGAACTCCTGGTGTCCTCAATTTCTTTTGGCTCCTATATCCTTTTTGTCTTCCTCTTCTGTAGAGCTCCCTGAGCACTGAGGTGATAAATTGGATGGTTATATCACACTTAGGACTGTGTGTTCCAAGATAGTTCCCTCCCTGTAATTTCTGGCTTTGGGTCTCTGTATTTGTTCCCATCTGCTGCAGGAGAAATCCTCTCTGATGATGGCTGAGTAAAGCACTGATCCATAAGTATAGATCAACATTAGAAATGAATTTATAACTACTCTTTTGTTTATGATCAGCAGTATCTGGTTTTACTTTAGATCTCTCAAGTATCTTTTCTCTGGTTCTTTTTTTAGATATTTTCTTTATTTACATGTAAATTTCTCCATTCCCAGTTTCCCCTCCAAAAAAC
>NW_022196910.1:31573281-31603048 GCF_008632895.1 Mastomys coucha | reverse complement strand
AATGCAATCCCCATAAAAATTCCAACTCAATTCTTCACAGACTTAGAAAGAGCAATTTGCAGATTCATATGGAACAATAAAAGACCCAGGATAGCCAAAACTATTCTCAACAATAAAGGAGCCTCTGGTGGAATCACAATTCCAGACCTTAAGCTATACTACAGAGCAATTGTGATAAAAACTGTATGGTATTGGCATAGTGACAGGCAGGTAGATCAATGGAACCAAATTGAAGACCCAGAATTGAACCCAGGCCCCTATGGTCACTTAATCTTTGACAAAGGAGCTAAAACCATCCAGTGGAAAAATGACAGCATTTTCAACAGATGGCGCTGGCTCAACTGGAGGTTAACATGTAGAAAAATGCAAATCGATCCATTCCTTTCTCCTTGTACAAAGCTCAAGTCCAAGTGGATCAGGGACCTCCACCTCAAAGCAGATACATTAAAACTAATAGAAGAGAAAGTGGGGAAGAACCTCGAGCAAATAGGCACAGGGGAAAACTTCCTGAAGAGAACGCCAATAGCTTCAGCTCTAAGATCAAGAATTGACAAATGGGACCTCATAAAGTTGCAAAGCTTCTGTAAGGCAAATGACATTTTCTCTGGTTCTTGATGATTAAGTAGTTTCTGTTTGAGTTCCATATTATGAAGTGGCCGTAGTTGACTCAGATGTTGGTTGGTTATTCCTACAATCTTTGTGCCTCCTCACCTTAACATATTTTACAGACAAAATTTAACTCCTAGTGGATCAAATAATTCAACATATACCTACATACACTGACTGTAGTAGAAAAGAAATTGGAAATCTTGAAGTCACTGGCACAGGCAATAGCTTTCTGAAAATTTATTCTGTTAGTTATTAGGTTAAGCACTAATTATAACAATTAATAAGTGGATCCTCATGAAATTGAGAAGCTTCTATAAGGAAAGTATATCATCATTCAGAAAAAGCAGCAGTCTACAAAATGGGGAAAAAAGTTGTCATCTCTACATTTAAAAGTGGACTAGTATCCAAAATATATAAAAGAACTTGAGAAAGTAGATATTTTAAAAAGCATCAAATATTACAATTTAAAAATATGGAACAGATTTATTCAGACAATTCTCAATGGATGAAACTCAATGACTGAGAAGTACTTGAAAAGAAATGTTCAACATTCTTATCATCTGGTAGATACAAACCGAATCTACCTTAAGATCCCATTGTATAACAGTCAAAAAAACAAGATCAATAACACAAGTGACAACTCATGCTAGTGAGGATGTGGAATAAAAGGAACATACCTCCATTGCTAGTGGAAGTGCAACCTTTTACAACTACTATGTATATCAGTATGATAGTTCCTCAGAAATTTGGACATTAATCTACCTAAATATCTAGCTATATCACCCTTGGATACATACCCAAAGAACACTTCATTCTACCACCAGGACACTTGTTCAAACATGTTCAGTGATTTTCTAATCATAATAGTCAGAAACAGGAAAAAACCCACTAGATGCATCTCAATAGAAGATTGGATAGAGAAAATTACATAGTTCTTTTTTGTTTGTTTGTTTTTATTTTGTTTTGTTTTTCAAGACAGTGTTTTCTGTGTAGCCCTGTCTGTCCAGGAACTCGCTCTGTAGACCAGGCTGGCCTCACACTCAGAAATCTGCCTGTCTCAGTCTCCCATCTGCTGGGATTAAAGGAGTGCACCACCACTGCCCAGCGTTACTTAGTTCTTTAAAAAGAAAAATCATGAAATGTGCAGGCAAATGAACTAGAAAGACATCATTTTGAATGAGGGAATCCAGACTCAAAACGATAAAAATAGTGTGAGTATTCTAATTTTAGTTATTAGACATTAGGCAAGTGCTAACCAAGCTACTATCTGTAGATCCAGAGAGGACTATCAGCAAGAGACTTGAGGTGGGGTGTGAATTATCTTGGTAGGGGAAATAGGATAGATTTTATAGGTGGACTGGAGAATGGTGGATTCACAATAGTAGAATCAGGGAGATGGAGAGGGAATGCAGTTGTGGGAGACAATGTGGTGGAGAGATAGCCAGAATTGAGGGGCATTTTAGTAGTGTCAAAGAAAACTTAAATTATGTGAAGTAAATATTAATGAAATCTCCAAATAATGAGGGACACAGAGTCCCAACTGGTATATTTTGTATTCAAATGAAGCTTCCAGTAGAGGGAATGGGTTCTATCTATTTGGGTTATGGGCAAACGGTCCCATGGAAACCACTAAACAAACCAGGGTACTCCCAAGACTACAGGTTCCTCTCCACGAGTTGACAGCAAGGCTGACAACAACCATACAATTCATTAAGCAAGGTGAGGCTGAGTTTACCTTTACCTCTGTTCTAGTGTATTTCATATGGGAAGGTACTCTGTAGGCTACCAGAAGAGAAACATATCCACCAACGAAGCTGCAAAATCTCTCATCTACAATGGTGCCTTGTCTGCAAAATATGATAAGAGCTCAGTATTTTACTTATAACTACCAGTCTTTTAAAGTTATTATGCCAAATTAGACAGGGATCTTAAAGAAAAATCATAAGGAACAGTTCTGTTGGGAAAACCATTGTTAACATCTATAGATATAGAGATAGAGATAGAGATAGAGATAGAGATAGAGATAGAGATAGAGATCACATTTATTCATTTACCCAATTCAGTATGTTCCATACCATATCTGTAAACAGAAAAAATGAGCGAAAGATCCCCAAACTAATTAATGTAATTTTACTAAAGAAATGACCACAACATGTAAACAATTTTTTTTTAGTTATGTAAGTATTCTAATTTTCCACTTTCCCATGAAATGTGCCTTAATAAATGTATTTTCTTTTTATAATGACTCTAAATACCAATTCTGAAAGCTGGCTTGAGGAAGAGTATCTCAATTTAATGAAATGAATTCCTTAGCTATTTGCCTGTTCTGGGACAACACAAGGTCTGTGTCTTTTTGTTAAACAATGAATATTAGAAAAGATAATTTAACAATCATATTTTCACAGAAATTAGACTATTGTGGGAAGAAATTGAACATTAGTAAAAACTGGACAATTATTGTGAGAAGTATCCTTACATTAATTTTTCTTTTTGTCTTATAGAAGCATTGTTGCTACCATATCTCTGCTTTATATGTCGATCAGGTTGGCTGTTATGATAAGGCCACACACAGCAAAGATTTGTTTTCTCACTCCATCTGTTTGGCATGTACTGCATAGATTAAAAGAAAAATTCTGTCCTCAGTGGAACAGAATGTTTGGTGATACATCTATCATATTTTCTGATTTATCTGTGAGTCACTCTGTCCATATGCCTAACAGGATTGTGGGCTTGCAAAAAGGCTTCAGAAATGGAATCTACTCCACAAAAACGAGAGAGCCTTAATGAAAACATTACATTTGTAATGAAATTGATACAAAAATACCAAATAGCAGTGGGTGTATAACAGGTTTGGAGAGGCAGAAGACATTGCTTAGATCACTGTCTAATCAAAGTGGAACTCCGTGAGTGGGAGTGTTTTCCTTTATATGTGAAAGAGGATTGCAAACAGTGTTGTAGAAAAATATTCAACCAAATGAAATGTTTGTATCTACAGTGCCAGGCTGAGGGAATGTGATTCAGTCATATGCTGTTTCCTATCAATTACATTTTAAACTTCTGTTCCCAATTGATTTATAATAATTATTTATCAGACTAACAACATTGAAATGAGGAATAGGCTGATATATATAATTTTAAAATGACTTAAACCCATATATTCATCAATGTGCCAATGTTTTTGCTATTTATTTTGATTTTCACGCTATTTTTTTTTCTTTTCTCTGTCACTAGTATTGAATTTCTGTTCTTACTTTGAGTTCATCATATGTAACCTTGGTGTAGACAATACACTGCCACGTTCTAGCTGTATTAGTATCAGCCATAATATTTTATTACAGTATTTTGCTAAAGAGGTAGAACCTATAAAAATAATCAGCATCCTGCTAACAATTTAAAGACAATTAAATTTTCTGAGAATACCAAAAGGCTTTTAGCAATGATTACTGTTTCTCTGTAGTTGTAACCTAGAATTTGTTGTATGTTTTTATCTCTTTGTAACATAATTGTAAGCCTCTTGCTAACAAAATCCTGAAATAAATGCTTCTGGAAATTTCAAAGACACTCACCAGTGTCTTTTATTCTGTAAGTACAGGATAATGGGCAAGTGATGTCATTGGGAAATTAACTGAATCTTTAGAGAATTTGAAATCGAAGTTCTTGGATTTGCCATCTTCAGGCTGCTTTGGTTTCAAACAGCTTCCATTTTTCACCTGAGAGAATGTTTTTAGACAGAAGCCCTCTTGAATTCTTGATTAAAATTTGGTCATCTTTAGAGAGAAAGTCAATGAGCACCCTTTGCTCCTTCTAGCTTATTTTAAATAATTCATTTATATGTACACAAAAAGGAAGATAAATACGAAATGCTAAGTCTTAACATTCAGTCCGAATATTCTTGTTTCAAGTGGCAATAGAAACTCCATTTCTAACTTAATTTGCTATCAGACTATATGATTATACAATTGTGCTTTTTAAAATACTTGCATATGATTGGAAACTGAAAGTAGATAATATAACCTTCAGGCTTAGCTGTTTTTCTGTAGTGTGTACTTTAAAATCTTATGAGAAAATCATTTTTCATAAAAATGAGCACAAACTTAGGTGCCACTAAATATATGGACTTGAGCTAATATATGTACTTGGACTAAATTGTACACTATTTGTTTACATATACATTAATCTATTTATCTTTCCCTTGAAATGTATCATTCTCTATCTCTTCTACTAAAATATTCATTATGTATTTAGCAGCCCAATCTTAATCCTTACCCTAATTATAAGGATGACATATATGCCAAAGCTTCACCTGTTGATCAAAACTATCTCATTGAAATATTCCATTCAGTGTTTGTATTAATGGAAGATATTTATGTCTCTTAAAACAATGAGCCTCTATTTTCTTTATTTGGAATGTCTAATGCATTAATAAATTCCTCAGATTCACAATTCCAGCATTTTCTCTCAAAGATAATGTTTTTTAATCTTATAAATGATTAAAATTAATCTTATAAAAGATTTTGGTAGAGATGCTGGATTTTATTACAACAGTATTTTATTATAGTATTACAACTCAGAAACTAAAATTGATAGTCAGCATATCTTTCTTTGAATCTCTAAGTAACTGACAGTTTATTTATATATATATCAAATATTTTAATGTATATACTATCCACATCCATATGCATATATGTATACATGTAATCATATGTTTCTCATATGGGCCAGGAAATTGTAATTTCTTTGTGTCTTATTCAAGACTGACATAGAAGCCCACACAGATTGCAAAGTGGTAAGAAAATGTTCTTCAAATTAAACTGTACAACAGGTCAGATGCACTGTTAATGGTGACAGGAAACCACAGGAAT
This sequence comes from Mastomys coucha, assembly GCF_008632895.1. Classification (NCBI taxonomy): domain Eukaryota; kingdom Metazoa; phylum Chordata; class Mammalia; order Rodentia; family Muridae; genus Mastomys; species Mastomys coucha. The sequence goes on along the minus strand of NW_022196910.1, from coordinate 31,597,577 downwards.
GGTAATACTCTGGGACTCTCATTATTTTTAGAGTCTCTTCTTTATTAGGTTCTAGAACAAACTTTTTTGTTTTGGTGCATAGTGTGGGTGGTTCTTTATTGTGACTGACAAGTTTGAAATAGGATTTACTCACTGCTGCCTCCCTTATCATAATGTGTCAGATTATAATTACATACAGACAGAATTACATACAAATATAAGATAGTACATATACCAGTTCTCCTTAAATTTTCATTGTGGAAAACAATATTATTTTGTTGCTCACAAACACAAGTCACCCACTGCCCATCCAGAAAGTGATCAAATAGAAATGGAGCTTTATGACCTGAGCTAGTTCAGGGGCCCAATACCTGCCCACATGCTACAGCTTATATGCTTCTCAGGAGGTCCAAAGTAAAAAACGACACAGAGTCCAGATGACTGGGACCACTTGGCCTGCTGATCTCCATCTTCCATTGGTCTGCCTGATATCCTCTCACAATCTACAGCCTGTCTGCCTCCTAGGAGGGCTGCATTACCAAGGGATACAGGAGGTACACTCTAAACAGATACAGTGTTCTCTTAAGGAAATTTCCGCCTGTTCTTATGTGTTTGAGACTTTTCCCCACTTTCTTATCTATTAGATTCAATGTATCTGGTTTTACATGAAGGTCTTTGATCCCCTTGGACTTGAGCTTTGTACAAGGAGACAAGAATGGATCTAACCCTAACCCTAACCCTAACCATAATCCTAACCCTAACCCCAATTTGCATTCTTCTACATGCTGACTGCCAGTTTAACCAGCACCAGTTGTTGAATATGTTGCCTTTTTTCCACTGTATGGTTTTGGCTTCTTTGTCAACCATCAGGTGACCACAAGTGTGTGGATTTATTTCTGTGTCTTCAATTCTATTCTATTGATTTATTTTTTGGTGTGTCAATAAAGAGTCCAAGGCCAATGGCTAGGCAATTTTAGGAAACCTAGCAAGAAACATGGAGGAGAAGATGGGATTCTACCATGAGACGGGCATAGGATGGAACACAATATGAAGGAGCAGGAGGATGAGACAAAGGAAATGTAGGTACAAAGGGAAAGCAGCCCTGTGGGAGGGCTACCAGGAAGGAAACAGGGCAGCAAAGATAAACCATTAATTTAGAAAGTGTTAACTCAGGAATAGTGGAGGGGAGTGTGTAGTATCATAAGGGAGGTTTGGAAGTACCTAGCTATTGAGATTGTTAAGGCTTATCAAAATACAAAGGTTTTGTGTACCTGTCTTTCATTCGTGAATCCAGAGATCTTGGGTGGGAGAAAAGCCAGGAGGACAAACTTTCCAGGAGCTCAGAGTAGCATATCAATTTACCATTACAGGAGATAAACAACTTCCGAGGTTGGGGTGAGGGACCTTCTGCAAAATATGAGAGACCTTGGAGGTCAGAGAATCTAAAGACTCTATGTGGGTGATCTTAGCCAAAACATTGGGGAGAGGGAATTTAGAGCATCCTCCTCCAGTAGATAAACAGGGCCTCAAGAGGAGGGGCAGGGTTACTAACCCATAGTCAGAATATCTGACCCAAAATTGTTCTTGCCAAAAATGCAGAAGTGACTGAAGGAAAGGAGGTCTGATGACCAACCCAATTTGGGATTTATCTCATGGGAAGGTATCAAGGCCTGCCACTATTACTTATGCTATGATGTGCTTGCAGATGGGATCTTGGCATGATTGTCCTCTGAGAGGCCCTACCAATAGCAGACTGAGACAGATGCAGATAACTTACACCCAACCATTGTACTGAAGTCAGAGACCCCTATGGTTGAATTATTGGAGGGATTGAAGAAGCTGAAGAGGAGCGCAACCTCATATGAAGTCCAGCAGTATCAACTCCCAGACTCCAGGGAGCTCCCAGAGACTGAGGCACCAGCCAGGAGCATACACGGGCTAATTCGAGGCCCCTGGCACAAATATAGCAGAGGTCAGCCTGGTATGTCTTCAGTGGGAGAAGATAAGCTCAATCCTTGAGAGACTTGAGGCCTCAGGAAAGGGAGAGGTCTGGTACAAGGAGTACCCTCTCAAAGGCAAGGGGGAGGAAGAATGAGATGAGGATCTGTGGAAGAGGGGACTGAGGAAGAGGAAGGTCTAGATGTAAATAAATAAAAAAGAAATGGAGATGTATTCAGGGCTTAATAAAAAGGTTTCATTTTTTTAATCGCTGCTATTTGGAACCTCAGATATGGAAGTAGAGAACAGCACAAGAAGAAAAGAATCTTGTTAGATAAAATTCTGTGTTCTTATCTGTATGATTAAAGTAAAGGACTGAGAAGAATACTATACATTAACTAGAGCCTGGAAAAACAGTGGGGTAGGGAGTTCTAGGAAAGATAAGTGAGAGATAGGCTGAATAATTTCTAATTATCTCTTTCATGATAGGGTAGCTATGACTGACAACATTTAATTGAATATTCCAAACAACTAATACAGAGAATTTTGAATATTTTCAACCTAGGAAATTATTTATATTTGAGGTGAGAGTAAATACCACCTATTAAAATGTGATATCCATTCAACATTGCATACCTTTTAAATATTGCACTACCTTATATAAATTTCTATAATTATTATGTGTAAATTAAAACAGAAATACATTTAAGAACATTAATTTTGGCTCAATACTTCTAGCACAGAAGTTTTAAACTTGGACCTGGAAATTAAATGTAAAAAAGTGTTGATTTTATGACCTCTCAATTAATTTGTAAAATGTTCTGTATCTACTTAAACAAAAATCAATACATGGCTACTATCTGCAATAATTCAGGATATCCAATGTGAATAGAAACCATTCAATTGCTGTTTCAAATTCTGTTTTATCTCAGTAATTCTGTAGTTTTATTTTCATTTTTGAAGGAAATACTTTGAAGTTTATGTAATTCTTTAATTCTGGGCATCAGAGCTTTTGAAATTCTCTGGAAAAATGCACATATGTCAGACACCAGCCTTAATGTTAGATTATAAATCACTTTTAGAATTATTTAAATATCCCATGCAAATCTACCTAGCCACACATACTAAATTAGTCCTTTCTAGTCTATAAAAACATAATCCCAACACTCTGACATTTATTCATTTTTCATGACATGTCACTGTTATTTAACACTTAATTTACAAGTCTGTTTGAATACTAACACATGGGCTTGCAGATGTTCTACAATTTCATGCCCATCTCTACTTAAATATTTAATGAAAGAAGAAAGAAAAATAAAGTATTTAATTTAATATTTTTCTTGTATAAATACTGTTATTAAAGTACACAGAATTTTCAGAAGAACTTAGCCACAACTCTTCTACTTGCTTGTTAAATTTGGAATGCATGTAGAATCCATGGAAATAAAAAGGAAAGGTTGGTAAAGGTAAAAAGATCTTAAGTGTCCAGAGACTCCTGGAAGCCTCTCTATCCTAGAATTCAATGTGGGTGACCTTAGCTGAGATGCCTAACAGTGAGGACATGGAACCTGGAGAGGCCACCACATATAGCCAAGCAGAACCCCCAGTGGAGAGTTAAAGACACCAACTCACCCACAAAACTTTTGATCCAAAGCCGGGCGGTGGTGGCGCATGCCTTTAATCCTAGCACTTGGGAGGCAGAGGCAGGCGGATTTCTGAGTTCGAGGCCAGCCTGGTCTCCAGAGTGAGTTCCAGGACAGCCAGGGCTACACAGAGAAACCCTGTCTCAAAAAAAAAAAAAAAAAAAAAAAAAAAAAAAAAAAAAAAAAAAAAAAAAACTTTTGATCCAAAATTTGTCCTGACAAAAAAAATGCAGGAACAAAATGGAACAGAGACTGAAGGAATAGCCAACCACTAACTGGCCCAACTTGAGACCCAGTCCCTGACACTACTAATGATACTCTTTTATGCTTGCAACAGGAGCCTAGCAAAACTGTTGTCTGAGAGGCTCTATCCAGCAGTTGATTGAAACAGATGCAGATACCTATGGACAAACACTGGATGAAGGTTGGGGACTCTTTTGGAAGAATTAGGAGAAAGATTGAGAGCCCTTAGGGGATAGGAATTCCACAGAAAGAACAACAGAGTCAAACAACCTGGACCCTAGGGAGCTTTAGGAGTCTGAGCCACCAATCAAAGAGCATTCATGGGCTTGATGGAGACTTCAGGCACATTTGTAGCAGACATGCAGCTCAGTCTCCTTGTTTGCTTTGTCTGGCCTCAGTGGGAGAGGATAAGCCCAATCCTGCAGAGACTTACTGGCCAGGGTGAGGACATACCTGAGCGGGAACCATTCTCTCAGTGGAGAAGGGAAGAGAGGAAGGACTCTTTGAGGGGGGACAATGGAGGGGAACAGGCATTATGATGTAAATAAATAAATAAATGGATAAATAACCAGAAATAGTAAATAGGATTATTTGAAAATTAAAGAAATTAGAAATAATAGGTAGGATACATTAAATGGAGATATACAATGATAGATGAGATGGAAAAAGAAATAACTAATATGAGCATTATAAAAATTCTTATTGAAATATACATATTATAAATTTCCATTCACCTATAAGAGATTGACTACAGTTGTCCTGTACAGATAATAGTTCTCTCCTTAAAAACACAGGCTTCCAAATAATATGTCCAATACTTGGTATGGGTTATCTCCTCTTGAGTTGGTGGTCAGATGTGTCGTAGAAGACTTGTAAAGAGTACAAGATGATTGCCAACCATATCTCAATAGTAAGACCCTACAGAAGAAGGCCCAACCCACAGTGTTCATAGGGCAAGAGTAAACAGGTTGCTTCTAATTAGAAACTACCTTTCCACTAGCTAACTTTCATACTACATGAAAGTGCTATGCCGGCTGCAGAGGACATTATACAAAGTATCAACCAACTGTGAAGTACAATGATGGCCAGCAAGGAAAGACATGCCATGGGTGTAATAATGTAATGATTGTTATGGGATATCTAATTTATGATTCCACTTAAACCAAGAACCTATAGTAGGGAGTTGAGAAATGCCAGGTGTGATATTAGTATTATTATTCTGCTAAAAACACCATAATTTCAAACTGTCCTCTAAATTTGTATCTCTATATCTACAAGTAAGTGCATCTATCAGACCTCACTAGAGAAGTTTCTTTGTGCAGTGGAGGTTGGTTAAGGCAAAACAAAACAAAACAAAACAAAAACCAACCAATTAACAAACAAAACAAAAGAAAAACCTCTCAACTGAACAAAGTGCAAAGAATATGTACTCAAACATTAAATAGGATAGCTATAGCACATTTTTCCTAAAACCCAGGCCACATCATGAAAATTGAAATGGAAAGGCTGAAAAGCCAGAGACCAGGGAGACCCAGAGCAAAGAGTATATTCTGAAATGAGAAGACCGCTACACCCATACACTCAGCAAAGTTATGGTTTCCTGAACAAAACCTGCACATGATCAAGTCCATCCACATTCTGTTTTGGAGGGAAAAGGAGTTAATAAGCATCTACCACTAACTGAGAAGTTACAGACAGCTGGAAGTCTAGGGAGAAGGAGAATGAATCAGATGCATCAGTGATTGGCCTCATATGCAGTCATACATAAGCAACACAAACTAGAGTACATGTTATTTAAAAAGGAGGACCTTCAATAAGCTGAAGTTCCCAGATGAGGACACCTCAGTCCCACTTGGAAGGGAGAAGAAAGCAATCACAAGAGGGGAGGGAGTGAGGGATCTGAGAGAGAAAGTGGATGGGGGAAGAGATTGGGGCTGGAGGGAAACCTGATGTCCCTCCAGTAAGGGAAAAGGACTTAAGCCTTGAGGGCCTGCAGAAAGAATGGAAACAGGCAACTTCTGGAGGTAGGAGGGTGGGGGGACCCTCCAGAATGCACCAGAGACCTAGGAGGTGAGAGACTTTCAGGACTCAAAAGGAGGGACGTTATATGAAATGCCTGATAGTAGGGAGAGGGAATTTATAGAGCTTACCTCCAGCAAGAAGATAGGACATTAAATGAGGGATGGGGCCAGCATCCCACAGTCACATCTCTGACCCATAATTGTTCCTGTCTGAAAGAATTACAGGGATGGAAATGGAGAGGAGCTTGAGGAAAAGAAAGTCCAGAGACAGGCCCAAAGTGAGATCCAGCTCAAGGGGATGTCCCAAGTTCTGACACTATTACTGAGTCTAAGGAATGCTCACAAAAAGAGACATATCATGACTGCCCTCTGGAAGACCCTACAAGCAGCTGAAAGAGTTAGATGCAGATAGTTTCACCCAACCAGTGGACAGAAGCAACTGACCCCTGTTGTTGAATTAGGGAAAAACTGAAAGAAGCTGAGGAGGGGGACAACCCTGTAGAAGGATCAGCAGTCTCAATATGGACCACTGAGATCTCTCAAACACCGGACCACCAAACAGGCAGCATACACCAGCTAATATGAGGGCCCCAACACACATACAGCAGAGGACTTCTGGGTCTGTTCATTCAGAGAGGATGCACATAATCCTCAAGAGATTGTAGGCCCCAAGGAGTTTAGAGGTCAGGTGTGGGGGGTGGGGGGTAGAGGTACCCACATGAAGACAGGATGTGAGAAAAAAAAGGACCTTAACAGGATGGGCATGGAAGTGTGTATATATCTTGAAGGAGTTATGGAATGAGTCTTAGATGAATTTAATCAAAAATATTTTGAATGGAATGCTCAAAATTAAAATAATTGAAAGAACATTTTTAAAAGGCTCTTATAAATTTTATATTCATATTTTTAAAACATGTATATATATACACATTTTGTATCAATGTATATTAAGTTATGATTTGATTCATAAGTTTGGAAAGGCAGTGAATAAAATCTCATTTCAAGATGAATGAACAAAAGAAAAAGAGAGAAAGACAAGAAGTAAATAATGAAAGAAAATGTTCAGAGAAAGAAGGGAATTAAAAAAAGCATAAAGAAAATAGATCAACTAATTATTTGCTGTGAATGTAGTGATAATCTATGTACATGTAAATTAGAGTGGTTTCAGAGCTTGCAATGGATACATAGAGATTGTATTCGGGAGCAAAACTTAATTCGGTAAAGTACAAGATGCAGAATAGATCTTTAAGCATAGGTTAACTAGAAAGATTTAGCTTTTCTGCATTTTACATCCTCAGATGTTATTATCTTTAGTTTGTTTTCTTCTTTTCCTATTGATCAATAACATCTTTAGCAGTAATTGTAAACTTGTGATTAGACATATTGTCATGAAAATTTCACCTGAAATGAAGCTATTCCAGTTTAAACCCACACTCAGCATTGTCTTGTTCACATGTAACAATTTATAATTTTATCCGTGGTTGCAAGTGGAAAATTCATTAATCTATTCAACTGATTTAAACAAAGTTATGGAAAAAATTTCTATTACTAATATTTAATTTAAATAATTAAGTGAGTTCTTATTTTCTTGAAAATAATGCCATGTTCTGGTCTCATAAGCTTCCTTGAGGGTGCTTCCATAGCATTATTAAAATATTTTCCTCAGATTACTACATTGTTTATCTCACCCTTTCCTTCAAACCCTTCCAGATATCCACCCTTCCTGCTGTATTTCAAATTTGCTGTCTCTCTTTATTTTTCATAGGTTTATGTGTATTGTTGCTTACTCCTGAATATAACCTATTTATTCTGTGTAATTTTACTTTTTGTCATAGTATACTTTTAGACTTTATGAGCTCAGAACTTTCAGTGTAAAAGGTTCAACACTAACTCAGTTTAACTCAACATTTTGCTTGATTTTCCTGGCTAATTTGAAGAAAGGAAGCATGCCTGAATCATCACAATGATTACAGATGTTTATAAGATCATTGTGCACTACACATGCTATACAGTCCAGATACAACCATGATGCAGGTTTCATGAACTTTAGCCATTTTTAAGGGTAATTCTTATCTGTTTTTTTAATTTATTTTCATGTCTAATACCTTTAATTATTTTACTGGAACAATTTCTTTGACACAGAAAGAGATAATCGGAGTATCTTTTTCAGGAAGGCGAGGACTGTTTCTATATATAGCATCAACATGGTTACAAGTAATAAAACTCTTAGTTTGTAAGTGTCTTTAAAAAACAAAGTTATGTGCTACTACCAAGGGAAGTGAAATTTAGCTTTTAACCAGTGGGGGAACAAGGTATGGGTGAGAGGGTAGATGAGATTCTTGAAAGGACTGGTGACAAAGACTGAGAGAAGATGGAAGAAATATTTAAGCCAGGAATACAGATATCCCTTAATTAATTGATCTCCAGGGATTCTGTTAGGTGTTTGGAATCAGGTCAAGACTATAAAATTCTTATTCTTTATCCCACCTATTGCCTATTACCATTCTAGAAGGCATAGGACTGTTTCCTGTCACTAAACATTAGTTTGGATTTTGTACAAATTCAAATAGACAAACTTGGACTAGCTCAAAATGGAACAAACGGACTAATTTTCTGAAGATATGACATTTAAGTAGAAAACAGACTAGAAGGAGTAACTCTAAAATGCCTAGTGCTAAAATATTTCTGTCTAAGGGAAAAGCGTGTAAAAATATTAACTTGAGAAATAGCTTTGGAGTTTTGAAAGGAACTAAAGCATCTGTCTGGCTGAGATGTGATATCCAAGAGGAAGTTTTGAAAAATCAGGTCGGAGAGAAATGAGAAGACATACTGGTGTAGAGCCCTGCAGGCCTAATGTAGAGGCCAATGCACTCTTCATAGAAACGCACATCTTTAAAATGAGAAAGTATTATGATCCAAACATTGCTGGAAACATAACCCTCTTTTTGTTGTTGTTATTGTTGTTGTTGTTGTTGTTGTTGTTGTTGTTGTTGTAGCAAGGCCTTGTATAGTAAGTAGATCAATCAGAGTCTGAGAGAGTTAAAGCACAGCTGGGCTAGGGTAGAAGTATCTGAAGTGATAGCACACATAACAGCAGCATGCAGCTGTGAGAGAGAGAAAAAATAAGGTTCTTCATCCTGTAAGACATTGTACAGAAGCAACTACAAGGCTGCTGATTACTCAAAAGTGTTTTCACTGAGCAGATGAATAAATGTCACCTTAACTGTGATATGAGTCACTGAGTATGAGAGACTCACAACGAAACATTGCATGGAGTAAGGGGAACCCCACAGAAAGGGGAAGGATTGTAGAACTCAGAGGTGGGGGATGTCAAGGATATCATGAGAACACAGACCATAGAATCAACTAAGTAGGGCTCATAGGGGCTCACAAAGACTGAAGCAACAATGAGGAAACTGCACGGTTGTATACTAAGTCCTCTGTGGTTATCTAGCTTAAGTTTTTATTGGACTCATAGCAGTCCTAGTGGGGCTATCTCTGATTCCTTTGCCTGCTTATGGAATCCTTTTCCCCTTACTGGGTTGGCTTATCCAACCTCCATAAGAGGCTTTGAGCTTAGTCTTATTGTTTCTTGCTTTGGACTTTTGGGTTCATATCCCTAGGAGGCCTGCTCTTTTCTGAAGAGAAACAGAGAAGCAGTGGATCTCAGGGAGAGGGCTGGTGAGGGAGAACTGGAAAGAAGGAAGGCTATAGTGGAGATACATTGTGTGAGTGAAGAATTAAGACAAAGAAGTAAAAGAGAATAACATTCATAAGACCAGTAAACAAACAAACAACTGAGCCAAATAAGCTTTTGGCCTTAGCTATCATGAAGGAGATGTGGAAATTTAACTGTAAATTTGAGTGTGGAGCTCAGAGGAATTCAGACTGATGTTTCTCCCAAATGGTAATTGAAAATTTTATATCCAAAGATTATAGTAAAGTAATAAAGAATGGATAATAGGACCTAGCTCTGAGCCCGTAGCATGGCATGATGTATCAGTCAGAACAAATACATCCAGCAAATGCCTTTCAGAGTGAAATCAGAAGAAAGGTATATTCCTGAAAATAGGTCAGAAATTCACTTAAAATAAACTTAAAGAAGAGCTGAGATAAAAGCACTGCCTTTAGGAACTCCTGGAAATAGATACTTCATTTGTTATTGGTAAAATCTAAACACATGCAAAAATCCATCAGTTAAGGTAATGTCAAACACAGTAAAGTAAGATGCAGAGGCATCTTGTTTTGACATTCCTTTTCATGTTCTTTGGAGCAATTCTTGCATGCTTACATAGTTTTTGCCACGAGAGCATGTGTTCACACTCTCCCTCTTCTCAGTGTCCCGCCCTTGTCAATTGTAGACATTCTATTTTCATAAATAGAATAAATAAATAAATTGCTTAGATTTGTACTCATGCCTCCTGTCAAATTGTCTGGGGTGCTGTTATTATCATTATTGTTTCCTGAAAACTGAAAGCACATACACAGAAGCTATAAAGTACCTGGGTTAAGTTCCATGCTGGCATCTTGGTGCTGGACAAGCAAGAAGCTGTCTCTTCCTTGGGGTCTGCCTGGAAATACTACATACAAATAGGAGATGCATGGCAATTGATATTCATAAAAGAAAGAGTTGCTCATGCCATACGGGCATATGGAGAAGTTAATAGATATACTGCTTAACTCTTCTCTTTCTGTATACTGCTGACTTGCAGAAGTCTATCTCAGGACTGAAAAGAACTATGCTTGGGGACACCATGGTGTTCAGAAATGTAGCCCCTTGTGTTTGTTTGTTTGTTTGTTTTGTTTGTGGAGTTTGTTGTGCTTACTCCCTTCCATTTCTACATGTTACACTGTTAAAACTTGTTATCGAATTCTGGACTCTTGGTTATATAAAAATAGTACAGAAAAAGAAATCATGAAAGCATTTCACTCTTGTTTGCCCTTTCCCATATGCATGCTACTCAAAATACAAAGTTGAAATGTTTTATTGACTCTGTATTCATGTCAGATCTGGAAAGTTCTCCCCTGGTGTTGTTTTTCCAGTTTGTCAATGGAAATCGTAACATATTTAGTTACATTAGGGAACTTCTCTACCCTATTTTTCAAAATAGCTGCTTGATGAGACAATAAAAAAAATAAACAAAACAACAAGGAACCACAACAAACACTTTCAAATTAAGAAGCAGAAGCCTAAAAAATACTTTCCAATGGAACTTGGGCTCAGAAAAATCTGAGAAGGCTGATTGATAGGCTACTTTTTTCATTCATGTAATAAAATTGCATCTAATTTTGGAGTCCTCAGCAATAGTAACCTTGTCTGGAAGTCCATGTCATAGTGACCCTATTTGCCTAATTGTAGGACATCATTCTGATTCCTGGTACACATTTATCATTTACCGTTTTTATTTCCCATAGTCTCCTCAGTGCTTATCAAGTTACATTTCCAATCTGTAATTAGGATCCTAAGCCTAATTCCCTCATCATCTTAGAAACATTGAAAAAGTATGTGAGATGCTTCCAGGAGTTTTGTGCAACTGGGTTTATAGATTTAAATTAGGTAGTAATCTTGAGGTGTGTCTGTGGCAGAGGGAAATGATTTCATATCACAGTTGAAAGATATAATTTTATAGTACATGTAAACATATATGTATTTAGGTAATATATACATATACATAAATCTAATTAACTAAAATACATAAAATATCACTTTTATGATACATAGAATAATCATATAACCTGTCACACAATAATATATTTTAATCACAACATGTATAATCAGTTTCTGAACCCATCTTAGATTTCTCTTAAAAGAGTTTTTAAAGTCTTGAGTTTTCTGGGAGCACACCTATACTATTCCTCCAAAAACTTTATATTAGCATTTATAAAACAACATAATAAAAAAAACATAAAGAATATTTCAAGTCTATTAAAACAATTTCATCTTAGTTGATAATACTATTCTACTCTGTAGAATTTAGTTAAAGGTTTTATTTTAACTATCTTAAGGACAAAATACCTCTGCAAAGTTCATTCATAGATAGTTAGCATATAAGAAATAATGGAGATTTATTGCAAGGAACTTATGCAACTGGTGACTAACAACAGTAAAAATTAGATATTTCACTTACATTTTATTAAATTTTTCATTCTAAATGCTACATCATTTCTAGAAAACAATATAAAGGAAAATAAAGTTTCTGTGACATTCATGATTTGATGTAAAATGATAATATTTTAACAAATTCTACTGGATTTTACTGTAGATTCATTAAGCTTATTTTATAAAATTCTACTACTAAATATTTTCTTTCACATGCCCTTATTCAGTTGTTCTGTATAGTTCACAATAAGTAAATTACTTAGTAGTTCTAGCTTTTGAAACACCATTAAAATAGTTTTAATACGATGAGCCACTAGTTTGGAATATCATTCTATATAAAGATTAGAGTGTAACAAAAAAGAACAGTAATTAGAGACTGAAATAGAATTAATTAACTGAGCAGAACTTATATATGAATTTGGATAACACATACTGGTAAAACATAATGCACTGAACTTCTTTCAAAGTTATTTTGAGATAATTATGCATTCATAAAACCTACTAGAAAATTTTAATAAGTGATATGGGAATGCCACATACTGTGCATAATTTCCCCAGAACTAATATTTTGCACATCAATAGCTTGTCTAGGACTTTGACATCTTAAAAGATATGTCAAATGTATTCATAATTAATTAATCTGCTGTGATATTGTTAGGATTTGCATGCATGACATTTCTGGATGTACTCCTGAAGTTAATACAAAACAACAATCTCCCAAGGATTCTTCATGCCAGCACACTTCATGCATAAACTACATTCTTCTTGATCTCAACCCCTGGTCTTTAGCACAGTCTTTTTTTTTCCCATTCATTCATTCACTTTACATCCATATTGCTGCCCCTACATGGTCTCCTCCTTACACAGTCCCTTTGTCTATCCCCTGTTCTCTTATATTCTGAGAAGTCCCAACCCCTGTTGTATCCCCACCCTGGTACAAGGAGACTCTGCAGGGATAAGTACATCCTCTCCGACTGAGACCAGACAAGGCATCCCAGTTAGGGGAACTGGATCAAGACAGGTAACAATTTTATTGATAACCCTGTTTCCAAATTCTTGGGAACCCACATGAAGACAAGCTGCACCTCTGAACATTAATAGTCTTTCCTTAATCGTTACAATTTATCTTGATGACACTGTCAAAATAAGAAGATACAGTATAAATCTTTAGATTGCTTTCATCATTCACCTTCGTTCATTTGTGGTAAACATGGGTAGTTTGCACCTTTATAAGCTGAATAGAATTTTTTTGGTATTTAAATAATAGTTTGTTATTTATTCTTCTGCCAACAAATTAATTTCCCTCAATATTTGTTATTAGTAAAACTAAAAGCTGAAAAATGAAATGACTATTCATGGGCAGGATTTCTGTGACCCTACGTTGTAATCACCTGGCATAGACTTCCCAGAACTCTGTTGCTAAGTTTATATTTAAAACAGCCATTTTTATGAGACATTAGAGCTATTTTTCTTTACCAGGAGAGTTGTGTAAGCTTGCTTCTCCACTGTCAAGTTGATAAATAGCCATGATTGTTTGTTACTATCATTTTTATGATTTAGAAATTCTGACTGTTGTATAGTGATGCTTTACAGTTGTTTAATTTATGTTTATCTGATGGATAATGATATTAAGCCTATTTAGTAGTGATTACTTGATGTATACATTTTTTCTTTAGTGAAAAATTTTTTTTTCTTCTCAACCACACTTTATTAGGAGCGCCCAAGTTTGAAGTGAGAGAAGGACCCCGCCCTCTGGAGCGGTCGGCTTATAAACCCAATTGTGTGGATGTGTCGATGCCTGATTGGCTCAGCAGTGTCTGCTGACCACTGAGTCACCCATTTGGAGAGGGTGCAGCAGGAAAGGCAAGCATACGCAGGTGTGCAGAGTAAACATGCCTATGTGGCTGGCATTGCGCAGATGTACGGAGTTTACGTGGCTGGTGTTGGCCAGTGCCCAACAGCACCCAACAGTTCCCCCTTTTTGTTTTAATAAAGACATATTGGTATACCCGATCAAGGATCTGCCTTCATGGGGGCATGCCTGATCGAGGGTAGGAACCATAGCCTGTCCCAATGCCTTCCCGTGTGCAGGGGACAAAATCCCGGCGGGGTGCAAAGGCCATCAGAGTGAAAAGTTTAAGCCTTCCAAGGTTCAATGGCAACAAGGCCACTTGGTGTGCAAAGGCCTTAAACTCAGGGGTCTGAGTTTAACAGCACTATAGGCCTGCCAGCCAAACTTGAAGAGGAACGCCTTGATCTAGCTCCATAAGCGTCTGAACCAGCATCACCTTTTCACCCTAATGTTGCCGTTTGAGATGACAAAGGAGCCATAGGCAAAACACAAGACCACACAAGAGAACTGCTCCAAATAAAGCCACCCCCACCCGTTCTTTGAAGAAGGAAAATGCAGAAGAGAGCCAAGAAGTGAAATCCCCCAAAGAGATGGATTTGACTTGAGTCCCATTCAGCTGTGCAATCTGGAACAATAACCGATGCATCAAAAGTTTGCCTTCCACGGTCCAATTTCCGGCCAAAAAGGAGGACACCCTTCGGTTGTGATTGAAGGAAGCTGCAAAATCAAACTTTAAAGGCATAATACACAAATAATTATGCTAGAAAATGCAACCAAGCTGGTTGGGCAAGGAGATGGACTTTAATCTAGGTCTCCCATAGTAAGACAGGCCTTGACTACGCCCATCCAATCTGCCGGGGTCATGACAGATTGACGAAGTCGTTCAACCAAGGCTATTGTAAATGAGGCTGCCACCCCATAGGTTCTGAGTGCTTCTACTAAATCTTTTATCTGTTTATAATCCACAGGCTGATGATATCTATTCTGGGTATTAGAATCTTCAAACACCGGGTAAGCAGCTGCCAATTTACTCCAAATTCTGGGTTTGACCAGGCTGCACCCATAAAGCGTGCCGCTAAGGGCAGTATAAAATGATTTATTTCCTTTGTCTTTATAGTGAAGCGGGGCATAAAGAGGGGGCGAATACCATCCCATATCTCTGTCTTTTTTCATTTGTTTTGCTTTCAGAATCTTACACACATATACCCTGAATTTAGAGTAATAGAAATCAAGTTGCCCCTTGATTATACAGGCCAGTATTGAGGTGGCTTTTGCTTGAAGCCACAATCTCTGAGACTGGCACTGTCTAGGGATGAACTGAGAGTCACACAATAGCTGCCTGTGAGACATAATAAAATTGCAATCTAACCAACTTGAATATTATTAGGAACTTGGTGTGTAATATCTCACACAGACTATTGTGATTGACGTGATTTTTTTTTCTCTTTGGGGAAGTTGTAACCCTTGGGACCATGGCCTAGATAACAGATGCAGCTGATTAGGAGGTCTTGAATGGTATGTCTGTTTTTGGGTCCTGACAGATTGATTACTCCTTGATCTGCCAAATGTGAAGGCATTATTCTCCAAGATCCTATGACTTTAGACAGAGATTTCTTGGACATCAAATCTTCCATGCCATGGAAGACTGTCCTGAAGTATATGTCCAAGCAAATTGATCTTAGCAGATGTTTTTTTCCTATTCTAAGATGGAATATCTCAGTGCTAAACAAATTGCAGTAGAATGGTCAAAGCACTAATTCCATGATACCTTTTTACAGTAGTTATTTTCATTAATTAAAAATAATATCTACCATAATAATACTAGGTACTATAGAATGATGTGTTTTCTTATTTCCTGTTAAGAAGCCCCATATGTGGCCATGTGGTTACCTTGATGTGTTTATAGGCAAGGACCACTGGAAGATCTCACTCATTTAACTCTTTGCTCCATACATATTTAATAAACACTTAAATAATATGTTGCTTTCTATCTAAAAAATGGTTGTTTATAAACTTTCAGAACCAGATTGGTAGTCTCCAGTAACTTGATGTTTTCAATACACAAACCAAAATTTATCAAAATTTTCATACTAAATACTTTCATATTATAATGTTACTTTCAGTAGAAATATTAATATTTTTACAATTATAACATAGGCAATAAAAATAGCTGATAAGATTTTTATAATTAAAATGAGATCTACCTATTCAAGGTAGAGTCTTCCACTGTAACTTGTCTTATGGAATGGCTATGAAGCAAATCATACTCTTAAGATCTCTATTTTTCAAATAGGCATTTGGGCATAGAGAGATGGCTCAGTGGTTAAGAACAATTATTGCTCTTCCAGAGGTCCTGAGTTCAATTCCCAGCAACCACATAGTGACTAACAGCCATCTGCAATAGGATCTTTTAGTGTGTTTGAAGACAACTATAGGGTTCTCATAAAATAAATAAGTAATTCTTTAGAACAGGGATTTTGATTATTGACCAGATTATGTGGTAACATTTGGAAAACATTTTAAGAAATTATCAGTTTTTTTAATGGCATTACAATTAATTTTTAATTTGCCTTCATTTGTTACCCTCCTGATTTGAAGCTTGCCTCTCACAACCACACCTCTCTGCCCATCTCCTGCTATTTGGCACACCTCCAATCTGGTTCCAGTTACATTCGGAAGCTCCACCTCAGCAGAGAAAAAAGGAAGTCGCTGATTGGACTGACATGCTGACGTACTTGGGGGGAGTGGTTTTGCCTCAGATATTATACTTGTTGAAGGAACAAAGGAGGGGCATTAAAGATTCAAGATGACAGAGTGACCACAGCTCATGTTGTCTAATTTTTATCCTCCCACGTGGGTAAGGTACAGTATGGCTTGCCTACCTCCTCCTATCTCTTTTTATCTCCTCCTATCTCTTTCTAACCCCATATTTCCAGGTAACCCATTCCTTAACATTACTGCTAGACGGTAACATTCATTAAATTGATAAATATGTATGGATAAATCATTAAGATCTCATTAAAATAAATCTCAAAATGTAGTAAGGGCCAAAATATGGACAGGGATCAATCAGTGTGCAGCAATTACAGGGAATAAGTACCTTTTGGGGAGAGTGGACAGTGACTGCAGGGTCTCAGTGATCTTTGTTCTGGAACTCCATCACATCAAAATAAATTTGTTCATAATATAGTGCTTTAAAACAACAACTGCTTTATTATGCCTCCTGGAAATGCAGGGAGGCATTCTTCTGGTCAAAATAATGTCAACTGTTGTTATTGGTGATTATAAACGGGCAGATGTCCTAATGTGTAGAAGTTAAAGTGTTTGAAATCTCATGCTTTATCTTTGTCAGTGGTGACTAGAGGCAGGATATGATCCAGCTGCCCTTTCTTCTGCCACGCTTTCTTGGGAACTCTAAACTTCAAGTTTTCCCAGAAAATTTGAAATTATTACATATAAAGTTAAAATTCTCAACACATAAAACAAAATATTGAAAATAAGTATTATCGAGTCTATATACTACTGTATTAATAAAGGACATGACAGAATGTCTCAGAATCAAATAAGTCCTTACTACTATATTTCCTAGCATCTTTTAGTTATAACTCATAGTTATTTAAAGGCTTTGGATATTTGTAAGGCTTCCTACTAGTAACATCAGTAGCATTTGCATATTTAACAGCCTTATTGGATTTTCTCACATACACACATACAAATTCTGTGTTTATCTAGGCTTGTAAAGAGGTATGTAGTTATTGATTCTCAAACATTACCATAACCTTTCTCATAAAAAGATCGTGGGTGCTTTGGGCTTGGCTTCATCAGTGCATGGCATGCCATAAAGTTATGATGATTTAATTTATAGTTCTAGAACACTTAAAAATATGCCATGCACTGGGACTTGTATCTATAAGTAATAGGAATGGACATGGTAGAATCCAAGGGCCTTGTTGACCAGTTGGGATGTCTGAATAAAATTGCTAAGCACCAGGTTAAATTAAAGAGCCTGTTCTGTAGAATAGCATGGGGAATAATTGAGAAAGGCTTCTGATATGAATATAGAACCTTCAAGTGTACAACCTCCTCAATTATATTCTAGCATACACATGTTAAACACACACCTTTACACACACAGCTATTACTGAGGCTATTGAGCATTCACGAAAGGTGATCTATCATGACCACACCCCAAAAGACCCAACAAGCCATTCGGAAAGAGTCAGATGCAGATATTTGTATGCAACCGATGGACAGAAGCTGCTAACCGCCGTGATTGAATTAGGGAAAAGCTAAAACAAGCTGAGGAGGAGGGTGAGCATGTAGGAGAGCCAGCAGTCTCAATTAATCTGGATCCCCAAAATCTCTCAAACATCGGACCACCAAACAGGCAGTATACACCAGCTAATATGGGGCCCCCAACACGTATACAGCAGAGGACTGATGGTTTTGTGTTCAATCAGAAAAGATGCACCTAACCCTCGAGATTGGAGGCTCCAAGGAGTTTAGAGGTCAAGTGGGGAGGAGGATGGGATGTGGTGACATCCTCGTGGAGATATGGTGGTGGGGAGAAGGTATGGGATGTGGAACAGTTGGAGGGTGGATGGGAGATGGGGAATAAAATCTGGAGTGTAAATAAATAAATAAACAAATAGAAAATTAAAAAGAAAGAAAGAGAGAGAGAGAAAGAAAGAAAGAAATTTTGTAATTCTTCTCAAATACAAAAAAATCATTTGCTGAAATATTTTCTTGAAGTTTGGTCTGTTGCGATGTATTGTAATGCTAAATTGTGTGCCAATCATTGTAGCCCTTTGAATGAATTCTCACATTTACTAGTTTTTTCTTGTACAACCCTTGTTCTTCCATTTAAAACTGTTCGCTAAATTAAACTGGAATAGCCAATTACTGCAGGGATAGAGGTAGTTGGGTTTTGAGTTACCTGATTGGGGGTTGAAAAGAGACAGAGGTAAGGAGTGAGGAAGGGGCAAAGGAGAAAGAAGAAGAGAGGCAGATACCTCCATGAGGGAAGAGAGACCTTGAGCTTCATGCTAGTAGAAACAGCAAGTATCCGAGGACCACTGCAGGAAAGGGAGCCAGGTCAGCTGTTAGAAATGTAGTTTAGGGGTTCCCCCCAGGAATTGTCAAAGCCAAATAAAATAACCATAGTCTGAATCTCCTTTATTTGTAAAGTAGTCGGGCATAAGTTTAAATTGGTTCTACTACATATTTCATAAATAGTGATTCTCATAATGTAGCAATTTTTTAGTATATTTCCTAAGAGTGAGCACTCTTAATTTAACAAAACTTATGTTATACTTCTTAAGTAATTGTGAAAATTAAGTTATTACTCAAATTCACATCTTTGCTGTCATTTTTAAATAAACATAAAAATGAAACCACTCTATGGCATCCTCTTAACTAATCTGATATTCTGAGTAAATTTCATTATGACAATTAAATAAAGCTGATTGAAATCCAACACCATATATTATAAGAAAAAAATCACATCCTTTTTCTATTCATCATAAATTTAGTGAGATTTTAAAAAGAAATATGCCCACTTGTTATTATAAAACATCTCAAAATAGCACAAGAAAACACTAACATAGATTGGTTCCATGAAAAAGATTTAATAACTAGAATTAAGCCCAATTTACTATGGTGCTTAGTAATTATATTTTGAGGTAAGTAATTTGCTTTTTATTATCACTATAATTTATGAATATCAAAATAGAGCTGATAAGTATACAATAGTATACAATGAGAGTAAATTCTGTCATTTAAGGCATGGGAATAAAAAACATAATCCCAATAAAATAATACATATATAGAGACGTTTCTACTTCTTCTAATTTCCTTTTTCATTTTCTTCTGTGTTTGCTGGCTTGCCATTCAGAAAGCCTATGGAGCTTCTTTTTAATTAAGTATTCATATGGGAAGGCTTAGACCACTGAGCAAACAAGAAGGTACAAGGCAAGAAGCAGCATTATTCCATGGCCTCTGCTTCATTTCTTGCCTCAGATTCTGATCTTAAAATCCTTACCTTCACTTCCCTCAGTGGACTGCAATCTGTGATGTATATGTCAAATAAATCCTTTCCCTCCTAAATTGTTTTGGTCATGGTGTCTTTACTAGAGCAACAGAAATTCAGAATAAAATAACTACATTTTTCCCTACAGCATGCACTGCAGAAACATTTCATACACATTATAGTATATTTATTAGTCAAAAAAATTATTTGCTGAAACTTTCTAAAAGAATAGACATCAAAATGAGGCCTCAACATTTTGTTACACAGACAAGAGCCAAGCCTTTTCATTGGACAGGTGGAAGAAATTCATGTGAGATTAGAACCGAAAGATTGTAAACTTTTGGCAATTTTCAATTTCTTTTATTGTTTCTTATCCTTCATTTCCAGAGGACAGCATTTCAACAAAGACTTCACGGTCTTCTATGGTGGGAATGTTTAACACAGGTTTATTTGCAATGCTTGTCAGGATTTTTAAACACTGATTTTTAAATTGTTGTTTTAAGACTAGTGTATTATGGCTGCTGTTGTCTCTGCTTTAGTTCAATATATCTTTATGTTCAGTTTTCGCAGATGTATGGGCAGTCGTTTTAATGGATAGAAAATGACTTCCCCTGAACCTTGTGTAAAAAGCCACATTGAAAATATTAAATGATGTTAACATTTGAGGTATTTTATATTAGAAAATAATAAAACTTCAAATTTTAGTTTTGAAAGAGATACACTATTTCAAAATTTTAACAGAAGTAATTTCAATGTTATTTAGCACCCTTTAAAATGATCAAGAAGTAATCATTTTTACTTTGCTATTTTATGTACATTAACTCAAACACTGACAGTAATTCCATTCTTTAAAAATCATTGAATTAAAACACAAATATGCTCAGATTATGAGAACAGAATGGGATTTATAATATCTCAATATTTAACATAGGGTATGTAATGGAACCCAAGTAGTTACAGTATTATATTGAATATATGTGGACTATTGTAAGAGTTCTCACATAATGCTTCCTTAAAAATATCTATAGTCCCCAACAAAGTTGATCAATTAAATATAAAGCATTTAAACAAAAATTAATTATTGAGCAGATTGGTTTCAGTGTAGTGTTTTGAGGTCCTTGTTAGGGGTTAATACTAAATAACCTACAATATATTTCATCTTTACCCATCAGGTACTCATAGACTTGTATTCATTCTATATATTTTATAAGCATATATATATGCATGTATTTATGTATATGTATATAATGTATGTAAATATAATGGATGCTGATATGCATACCTATACATATATAAACTTGTATGTGTGTGTGTGTGTGTGTGTGTAGATATTCATATAATCACTTTCCATATCCTACCTATATAATTAAAATTGCCTGATCATAGACAATGATAAATTTGGGTTTTGAAAGTAATTACTCAGGTCCTGGGAATATTTTTAAATCTATAACTGAAAGCAAATCATGTTGATAAGTATTGAAAATCAATCTCTGGTTTATGGAATTAAAATTATCTTTGCACATGAAAGGGAAGAAGGGTTAGGGTTAGGGTTAGGGTTAGGGTTAGGGTTAGGGTTAGGGTTAGGTTCTTTCTTTGGGAAGAAATACATATAGACCTTAATCAAAAAGCTGTATCTACATGAAAGTTGTCACTAAAAAGTACTGGATCATAGAGATCATTTCTAAGTAGGAGTCATTGTCAACAGTAAAATAATTGGGCTTTAATATTTCAATTCATCAGAAATGATATGATTTTTATATTACTAACCTCTATGAAATATGAGCTTTTGAAAATTAGAGGCGTTGGTTTGAAAGCTCTTCTATTTTTTCCAGTTTTAAAATAAAGCTTCATCTTGTCTAGAAGGAGTTGTTTCTGATTCCAAGAATTACCCATGAGTTACTCTGTAAGTATGATTGAGAAAACATTGCATTCCATAAGAAATTAAAAATGATATTATAAGGCAAATTTGTTTTATGAGTCATAAAATTTTTGAAATTGTGACTCTAAATAAATTCTGCCTCCAAAACACTCTTCTAAAACTCTTATACTCTCTCTCACAATTCTTTGTGCTTCTCAGTCTTTGGAAATCTATATGCATCCCTGTCTGTAGCTTTAGGTGGGATTCTCTCTTTTATTTGAGTCTCTAGAAACTTTCTTCTAAACCACAACCCAAGCCCTGCTAACAAAATGATCTTACATGATAAAATAGTGTAGGCTTAAGATAGTGAGAAACGGCTCTCTGTCACATTGCTACATGTGACAGCCAGGTTCACACCACCACAGAGGCCTTCACATAGAAGGAACCATAAATCAGAGCAAGCTGTGGAAACAATAGCTTTCCAAACATTGTTCTCTAATGTCAACAGAGCTCCGTAACAGGAAAACATGTCAGTGTAGAGTATGGCCACACTCAGTATTTCAAAGGAAAATACACACAGCTGTCCAAGAGAAATGCTGCCTCTTCTCCCGGGTACAAACATCTCTGTTGGTTACTGATGGGACAATTGGCTGGGAGGGGAGACAGTATGGGCTTATTATTCACTGACCCAATGCAGTTCATGCTAACCTGAAATGTTGGGATTTCTGGCTGCCATCTACTGACACCTGTGTGTTAGTGTTTCCTCACTGTTCTGCTTAACAACAGTTTTGAACCACTAATTTTAGACAGTTTGGTGACTTTCAGGGTAAAAAAAAATGCTTATTTTTAATGAGACATTCTAGAATTAATGTATTCATTATTTATAGTTATATCCCACAGTGTCTTATAATTATTGTAGATGCAGTGCATTTATCCCTGCTTTATCTTCCCAACTAAAATAACAATTGATACTATCATATTTCCTCTTTCTATTAGACCGAATCTAATTTACAGACCATAGGATATATTTACTATGTGGGAATAAACTCAAGGGATTTTGTGTAATGGTTATTTTATTTTTTTACTAATGACTGAAAACTTCTTATCCAAAGACAAATGTTATAGACCTATGAAACCATCAGATAATTAAAATTTCCCCTACATTTTGGAGAAGGCATAAAATTTAAGAAAAAATTGGTCAATATAAGTATGTGTATGGGCTTTAATACACAGAATTTCCTTTTATTTTGCAAATTATGTGTGGGTGTGTATGTGTGTGTGAGCATGTTTATTATATGGTGAGTGTGAAGTCAAATGACAATTTTGAAGTTAGCTCCCTACTTTTAACTTTACATGAATTTGGCGTTTAAGCTTAAGTCACTGGACATACATAGCAAATACTTCATTGTTTGTCCCATCGTCTCTCTCCCCTAAGGTTATTTTTATCTCTACGTATTACTTATATCTGTCATGTCTAGAAAATTTAAGTGACTCCTTACAATTCATCATTATCAGTACTAATTTTGAAAAATTACAAAATAACTTGCTCAGGTTTATGTTGAAGATGAAGAAAAGCAAGAAAACGGGCTTCACACTCAGCTCCCTGAGTTTAACTCTGGTCATAGGTGTAACAAATGCAAACAAGGATCACAATTTTTACACTTTAAACTCTTCAAATTTTGTTTGCATTCGGTGTCAATAGGTGAACGTTTCTGTCTGTATTTGTACCCAGGATTGTGATCAGATTTTTAGACCTGCATATCTGAAAAAGTTGTGGACACTTTTTCAGCATCAAAACTCCTCTTTATAGATGTGCCAACCAAATGGTTGTTTGCTCAACATCACATGTATAAAGAAATTGTAAGTGGAAATCAGTAGGTTCTATGGCATTATTTTAAAACTCACACCTTAAGACAGACTATCAGGGTATCTTCATGTTCATCTGAAATGTCATTAAAATTAATGTAATCAACAAATACTGTTAATAATATATCTCAAACTCTGAAATACAAAGTCAAAGGAAATAAGTACTGCATGAAGTGTACATTTTATTGTAATGACACAGGGGCATCTAATATACTTCATGAACAAAGTTGCCGCAAGGTAAAGTTTGAAGTGTGGTAGTTTGGTGAGAATCAAAATGGTCCCCATGACACAGAGCATAGAGAAAAAGGAAAATTTACTGATAAGTGATGTTTTCTATCTTCTTAGAGATAAGGTTGTTGTCTTGTGACATAGCACATGGTAATTATATCAAAAGTATGTGTCTAATGATGGTGAAGGGAGATATCACATCTAGGAAACAGGACTCATAAAAATGAATTGTGATAGGCAAGAGCAGAATGGAGAACAGACAAGATTTTATATCCCTTCCAAATATTCTCCTACTGATATTTGTGTTAGAAGACATCTTTCTCATACAAATGAGTGTAAGCCGGTGAGGAAATCTAGAACTACATGTATCTTATACTCCTAGTTTATTCATCACCCTTATATTCAAACAACATCTTGGAAGCAAATGAAATGCCCAGGGAAGCAGGAGTATAGTGATTGAACCACCTAGGGCAAACACTAGATATTCAAAGTTTAATAACTCTAAGTAATTATGTGTATTCAATTGAAACCACAGTGTAC
>NW_022196910.1:31555875-31572794 GCF_008632895.1 Mastomys coucha | reverse complement strand
TGTCTCATGACAAAGTCTTGAAGTAAAGTAGTGTGAACAAAAAATACCTTATTTACAAAACTTTATAAGTTTGAATAGTTTATCAAATAAAATTTGACAAGTGTTAAATTACATTTTAAGTACTGAGATCATTTATTTAACTCAAGTATTTCTAATTTTATTTTTCTAGTATCTGTTTGTGTGTGCACATGTGTTTATTTATGTGAGCAAAAATAGGTCTGTATGTAGATATTAGAAGATAATAGCCATTTAACCCCATCTCTCTTACTTATGGGTTCTGATGATCGAACTCCAATGATGAGGCTTGGAAGCAAGCACCTTTACCTGGTGAGCATTTCACAGGCTTAACTCATAATTGCTTTAATTGATAATATAGCATTTTAGGAATTACTAAACTTGATGAACTTGATGAACTCTGCCTCTTTGTTTTTGTGTTTTCTTTCTTTCTTTCTTTCTTCCTTTCTTTCTTTCTTTCTTTCTTCCTTTCTTTCTTTCTTTCTTTCTTTCTTTTTAATGTCTGTATGCTTTCTGGGCTTTGCATTGGAATGGTTAAAAAAGAGAAACTAATTCTCCCTTTTAAGTAGTCATTAGCAGGTTGCTGTTTCTTGTCCAGAGCTATGACCCTGTAAGATACTCAATCTTTGGCATTGGCAGGTCTATTGATAGTGTCATTGCTCAGCTCTTGTTTATTCAGCTACTTCTGGGAGAGACTGAATTACCACAGACTTCTTGCTAAACAGACTCTCACAATCTTCCTTTCCTTTGTTTCATAATGTTCTCTGAGACATAGATACAGGATCTGTGGTGTAGACATATCCAGTGAAAATGTTTCACCGCAATCCCTCTTTGTGTCCAGTTGTGGTTTAGTTGTTAATGTTCAGGTGGCTATGGTCTTTACTTGCTGGAAGGAGAAACTTTTTTGATGTGAGGTGGCAGCTACACTTATCTGTGGGCGTCAGGATAGGATTTAAAATGCATTTCAGAATACTGCTGCTCTCACAAAGTAGTGGTAATTGACTCTTTTAGAAGTTCCATGACTTGATTGCCCTGAGAATTTAATAAGGTACCAGGCATGATTTTCTTCCTGTTGAGCTGGCCCTAAGTTCATTTAGACAGATTGCTGGCTACTGCCAACTTAAATGAGAGTCACTTATTACACCTTTACATATAACTTGCCATGCTGATTATTATTATAGTTCCAATATTTTGCAGCTGAGTAGTATTATTTTAAAATGGTAAATGGTAAAGGACAAGCAAAATATTCACAGCAGTCATTCATCTGCTTACCTGTAATTCAAGAATTAAACATCATTTCTTTTGATAAAGATGACTATATATTATGTAGTGATGTATTATGCAGATAATATATACATAGATGATTCCACATGAAAAAAATTTGAATGACCCCCATCTCCATATGTAACGGAGGGATTTTATATTTCAATCAAATCCATTTGGAGAATGGAGATACAATCTGTATTATAAATAATACAATCTGTACATCTTTGTGCTCTGATTTCAGAATTTCTACATGGTTTCTCTCTTTATAATTCATACTGCATAGGGAGAGATAGAATGTTGAAGGCAAGAAAAGAGAATATGAAAATATCTACTTTATTACTGTCCATCACAAATAGCTGTCTCTGTATGGGCCAGAAATTAGAATGATGTCAAGTCCAGTCATTACTGACAGAAGATGTTATTGTATTTAGCCATGTGAAATGGAACTCTAGACCATACATGGGACTATTTTCTGCTTACTGAAAAAATAATGAATGATACTTAATTGCCTATTCACATTTTGTGGAACTGTGAGTATAGAATTTGATTTGGATAAATTTTCAACAAATAGACATCTGTTTTTCTTCAGTATGTAAAATGAAATGAATTTCTCCTATTTCTCTTCTTCATCTTTCTTTAAATAGTAAATCATTGCAAACAGATTTGTTAATGAAAACTTGCAACGATTTATTGTTGCAAAATATCTATTTTAAGTTTTTATTTACATTCAAAGTAATTGCAGAACAAGTATGCAATTTTATGTAGTCAGATCATAAAACTTAGAATAACATTTTATAACTAATATTTCATGTAAAATGGTTAGCAAATTATATTTAGTAAGCATACTATTACTTTCCATAACTGTAAATCATGAAGTAATTATTCTGTATATGACAATGCACAATTTGATTTCATTTTCAAGATTTAAATGAATCAATAGCATGCAATGATTTTCTGAATATGAACTCGAGTCTGGCAGCATCTTTACCATTCATCAGCCATGATAATTTTCAATGACAAATATCTTGATGAATGCACTGTACATAATGTATCCACACCCTCTATTCTTCTCTTTCTGAAACAGAGTCTATCTGTGTATCTCTGGCTAACTTGGAATTCATTAAATAAATCAAGATGGAGTTGAGCTCACTGAATTCCACCTGGCTGTGCCTCCTGAATGCTATGGGTAAAGTTGTCTGGTATCATACCTAGTTTAGTATATTCTTTCTTAATCTTATAGAAGTTTATACCCTGATCATATTCCCTTTTTCTTGAGCTGTTGGAAGTCCTCAATATCTTAATAAAGAAATGAGAGTCAAAAATTATCCATCATAATTAGTATTATAATTTATATGACTAGATATTTATTTTGTAGCATATGTACACTCATTAATTATACAAAATTTTGAAGAATTCTTATGGGTTCATTAATTGAAACTGACTGTAATATCACATCCCAATGAAATTACATACAACATTCTTCATAGAAATAGAAAAGGATGTCTTAAAATTAATGAATCAGATAAGACATAGATAGTCAAAAATTCCTAAGCAAATAGAATAATATTTGGAGGGTCCCTATTCCATACTTCAAGATAAGATAAAATTAAAATGATAAAAATTACCACTGGTTCATATAGACTAATGAAACAAAAAGGAAGTCCCAGACTTGGTACTTGTAGCTATAGGCATCTGATACTGGCCAAGGGTCAAAAGAGCATGTATTTAAGAATTGACATCATCAACAAATGGTGTTGGCTACACACTCAATGTTCAGAACCAGAAGAGTGAAATTGGGTATATTTCTATCACCTTGCACAAACAGTACTTAACAGTGAATCAAAGACTTCAATATCTAAATCTACTAAAAGAAAGATGCAATTGTAAGAAAGAAACGTTTGAACAGGATTCCAGTTGCCAAGGTTTAAGGCCAAAAAATGACAATTAGAATTTCATAAAACTAATATTATTTTCCTACTGCCAAGACAGCAGGTAAAGGAAGAATAAACACATAATGGGAGAGATCTTTAATGACTCAGACATCTGTTAGAGGATTAATTTCCAGATTATGGAAAGAACAACAACAGCAAGAACAAAAAAAACCAAAAAGATTAAAAAGGGTGAAGGGATGTTCTCAATAGAAAAAGATAAAAATGGTTAATAAATACCTCAAAAAAGTGTTCATTATCCTTAGCAATTTTGCTTATTCAAATTAGAAATTTAATCTTTATACATTAAAATGGGAAAAATCAACAAAATAATTGCTAATAAATATTGGTGTGGATGTTAGGAAAGGGGAAAGGGAAAAGCCTTAATCACAGTTGGTAGAAATAAAATCTAGTGCTGTTATTATGGGAAAGGGGATGGGGCATCCTTAAAAAAATAAAAAATAAAAATAAAAATTAATCCTTAAAAACTTAAAAAATAAAAATAAAAAATTCATATGAACCCAAAAATAAAAATAAATTTACTCAGCTGTATCACTACTTGGCATATGCCCATAGATTTCAACAATTTCTTATAGATGTAAGATTAGCCATATTCATTGACCTGTTCATAAAAGCCAGGAAAAAGAACATAAATGTCTTTAAAAAGAAAGATGATGATTAAAATGCTTTATATAAAGAAAGAATTTTCACCTGTAAAATAAATAAACAAATCAAGAAAATTTCAAGTAAATGAATAGACCAAAAATATAATGAGGTGACACAGGCAAGAAAACACTATGCCTCTCCTATTAATAAACATTAATTTGTTACCTGGTACAAAGTGACCAGCCTTTAACAATGCATATATGTAAACAGGAAAATGGACTCAGCATACTATATTCACATATTTGTGCATTCTCGTGAATGAGAGAGAAGGGGTAGCAAGGAAGTGAGAAGAACAATTGTGGAAGAAGAGAATATCAATTTGAAAATGATCAATATAAACATATTTAAAGGCAGGAGGCTTGGGAGGGGATGCAGTAGGAAAGAGAGGTAGGAAGTGGTGAAATTATATTTTCATAAAAATACATAAATATATAAAGGAATGAAAATGTAAAAAGAAAAAAGGGGAAAAAGGAGATTGAATCATAAATGTGCCCCAAGGGTTCTCTTGCAATGGTAGCCTTCCACTTGTTGACACTATTTTGAGACACTTTATAGTTGGATGAAGAAGGTCATGGGGTACTGCCCTTTGGAGATTGCACAGCCCTAGTCTGGTCTTAACTCTGTGCTTTATGGGCAAACATGATGTAAACTGTCCATTTCAAACTCTACCATGGATATGAACTGAGCTACTTCCCCATGCTCAGTAAACTAAAAACACCTGAAACTACAATGTAAAATAAACTTTAGTACTTCAAGTTATCTTCCATCAAGCAAACTTGAAAGACCACAAAACATCTCAACAATTATGGTATCCACTGTGTTTGCAGATTCCCAGTTAAACTATTTGCTTTTATCAGAACTTACATATATTTTTCAATAATATGCATATCTACAAGCTTGATTTAATTTGTCTTTCCACTATCTACATTTGTTTGTGAAGACTTGCAACTTATGTTAAAGCAGGTTCCTGCAGTTCATTTTTCTTCCTATTGTTGAAAAAAAATAAAAAGAGCAGGAGAGGGTGGGGTGGTGAACAGGGGGAGGTGAGAGGGAAAAGGGGTTTGTTTGTTTTAGTCTTTTCTTTTTTCTTTTCTTTTCTTTTCTTTTCTTTTCTTTTCTTGGGAGTATGGGAACCTGGAAGAAGAGATATTGCAAATAAAGAAAACATCTAATAAAAAAAAAGAGCAAGTTAGTAAGTCAGCTACATTTTTTCATAATTATATTTTAGTTTCAGAAAATATCTTGTGCTTGGGGCTGAAGGGAAGGTTCCACAGTTAAAAGCTCTTACTTCTCTTGAGAGGAGTTAAATTTAATTTTTAGAACCCATACGGGAACTCACAATTGTCTGTAACTATAATTCCAGGAATCTGATGCACTTTTCTGGTCTTCACTAGTAATGCGCACATGCTGTTCACTTAAGCACAAGGAGGCGTGCACACACACACACACACAAACACACACACACACACACACAGTAAACAGATATTTTATTTTTATACTGAGATGAGAGGATATCTTCTCTAAATTATATGAAAGCCAAATCAAAATAAACCAATAGAATAACATCAATCTTTATTTCATAGTTAAACACTGTGCCTTAGAACAGTAGCTCTTTGACAATGGTAAAATGTTTTGCAAGTACTCTTCAAGTGTTATGATTTCTCCAATCTTGGTTTTCTTATCACAATATTCTGATTTCTTCAATACCATATCAAATCTATGGAAAATATATTGTGATTGAGAGTTTCACTAAACATAGTTTACTAACATTGTACACAAATGGATTTTTTAAAATCTCAAAATTGCTGATAGTGATGTATCAAGAGGGTGATTCTATTTTCTAATCCATTCTCTTATTTAGTGACTTATTGTTGGATAATTGTGAAGATTAATATGAATATTTATTATTGAATGATGGATAACAGTTCCTGATATTTAGCTTCTTTGTGCTGTTTCCTTAAATCTCTTTTGATCGAATGTTCTGAAATTCCCTATTCCTTGTGAGCATGTTTATCCCTCTTCTCAAATCTTAGTATTCCTTCCAGTTCCCTCTGTGGCCTCTGTTCTCTATAGGCCATAACTTCCTTAATTTGGTTTTATTATGAGAAGTTTGGATGACAGCAACAAAATAGTGTTTGAGAAACACAACAGAGGATTTGAGTGTAAGAACTCACAGTGATAATGAGGGCATGCATCACACCCATACAAGCTCAGCCCTGACAAATCCCATCATGGAAAGGGGATAGCATAAGGCATGCCTAGCTGAGAAACCACTGGCTATTGGTAGCTGCTGAGATTCAGTCTTTTTAAAACAGTAAATGGCAAAACATCCAAGAATATATGGGCAGTATAAATTGAATCTAAGAGCTTTAAAATCATGGGATTTTGAGAAAAAATTTTTAACATTAGCTTTTGTAAATCAAACATTTTTCCTTCTATAATGTATTTTTTATTCACATTACAACCCAATCTCAGCCCTACATGCAGTCCTTTCTCCTAGTCTGCTATTACAAATTCCTTTTCTCATTACCCCTCCCCTTCTCAGAGAAATTAAACCCCCTTGGGTACTACCCAACACTGGGATATTTAGTACAAACAGGACTAAGTATGTTCTGTCTCACTAAGAGTCAGGGTAGGGGAAGGTGAACCAATTGCAGATATCAGAGTCAGAGACAGAGCCTATTCCAACTCGTAGGGAACCTACATGAAGACCAAGATGCACACCTGCTATAAATGTGTAATGAGTCTAGGTCCAGCCCCTGCGTGTTCTTTAGTTGATGATTCAGTCTCAGTGAGCCATGCTGGGCCCTGGATACTTGACTATTTAAGTCTTCTTGTGCTGTCCTTAATACCTCCACCTCACTCAATTCTCTCCCCAACTCTTCCACATGACATCCAGACCTCCGCCTGCTGTTTGGCTGTGAGTCTCTGCATGTATTTCCATGTGATGCTGGATGAAATATTTCAGGAGACAGTTATGCTAGATTCCTGTTTTCAAGCATAAAAGGATATAAATAGTGTCAGGGTTGTCTCTCTTCCATGGTATGAGTCTCAAATAGGTCTACCAGTTTGCCATTACCTCAGTCTCTGCTCCATTTATTTAAAAGATTAATTAATTAATTAATTTTTATGTATATGAGTAACTGTCTTCAGACACACCAGAAGAGGGCAATGGTTCCCATTAAATGTGGTTGGGAGCCACCTTGTAGTTGCTGGAAATTGAACTCAGGACCTCTGGAAGAGCAGTCAGTGCTCTTAATCAAGAGACCAGAGCCACTCTGGTCTCTTTTTGTCCCTGTGCATCTTATAGACAAAGAAAAAATTTGGGTTGAAAGTTTTGTGGGTATGTTGAAATCTTGCCTGGCTACAGCAGATGGCCACATCAGTCTCTATATCTCCTGATGGCAGGAATCTCAGCTAGCATCACCCCTATGGGCTCCCCCATCCCAGGTTTACCAATTCACAAACATGTTCTTTGAAATCATTTACAACTATGTATTCACTTTGCATGTATACTGTATATTCAAACTTTTCAGAATTAACTGACTTGTAAGACAAACATGTAATCACTCTTATAATACTTTGGACAGCAGATATAGTTTACTCTTACAGTCTCAGCTGAATGCACAAGCCTCAATTATACCATGTTCCCTATTGTTCCTCTGTAAATATTTCATGCCTGACTCAGAAAAATAGGTGTGTATGTATTAGATTTAGTAACTATGAAAATGGAGAGGTTTTTAAAGCAATGTCTAGTTATAAATACACAAAATTTGGAAACAACATGTGGGTATAGTTTGAAAATATCTGATTGTGGCTCTGTGTGTTGTTCTAAGTCAGTAAGGGGAAAAACAATTTTCCTTAATTGTAGCCACCCAGCAGGCATGGGGAACTGGGAATACCTGAAAGGAAGACTGGGAATGAAATAGAATGGGTAGGAGAGAGAAGAATTAAGCCAAGACAAAGCTTCTCTGATCAAGGCTTGAAGTTTCATTTTCAGCTCTAAGTTTATATAAGGGATACCCAAAGACCCATCCTTTGTTTCAGCTGGGTTAATATTGCTTGGTTTCAGCTGGATTCTGCTGCAAAACAAACTTAGCAGCTCAGCAGGCAGTTTGTTTCTTCAGGTAGTTGCAGATGGGCAAGGTAGGAGACTGCCACCTAGATTGGAAGATTCCACCCAGGTCTGCAGAAGATAGTGGCAAACAATATCTGATTAGACTGCTCAGGGCTGGGGGAAGGGCATACTTCATAAGAGTCCTTTAAAAGATGGATTGAGACACAATTTCTTCACTCCTTTCTAATTCTATATTTGCTATGCTGGTTATTATATAAGGAAGAATATTTGCTTACAAATGTTTCTAACTCTTAGCTTAGATTTTCATAAATTAATTTCTTTTAGACATAAACACAAGAGACTAAATATCTTCTGAATAAATCAGGTCCACTGATTTAGTGATTAATTGAGTGAACAATATAGTTAGTCTTCTTTTATGTGGCCATGGTACATAAAAATACAGGAATACAAAATAGAATGTATAGTGAAGGTAACAGTGAATTGGAGAGGAACTGGGGGTGTTGGGTGACTATCTTTAAAACCCAAAGTATGGAATTGTCAAGGAATTCATAAAAATAGTATTAAGAGAATTTGAAGAAATAACATAGGATATATTGAATAGATCGAATTAAACCCTTTACTCCTGCTTGTAATGGCCAATTTCAAGTATCTGCCTAGTGCAGTATATAAAAATGAATGGATTTAATGTCAATATTGATAGATATTTGTAATAAAAGACATCCACTACAAAAAATCCCAATTAACTAGGGATAGAGAACACAGTAAACACCTGAAAGGGGCCCAGTAGAGTACTGTGACCAATGAAATGAAGCATATAAGAAGAGAGTGCTAAAGGCATAGAATACATTTTCAATACATTCACAGAAGAAATCATTTTAAGCAGAGAGAGAGAGAGAGAGAGAGAGAGAGAGAGAGAGAGAGAGAGAGAGAGATTCACATGTGCATGGGGCTCAGAAAATTTCTCTGACTTCTATTTTGAAATGCAACATTTAGTATTATGCTATATGAGTGTACTGAACTCCAAGAAAAATATTTTCATTTCATAAAATCTATATATTAGCTTTTCCCTCAGAATGTAGTAAATTATTATATTTTCTTATTCTCCATGGCTTCATTTTCTGTTCTTATGGTAATATCACATATATATGTCCAATATATTTAGTGTAATTTTATTCTGTCCTCATACACAATATCTGTCTTATCCAATGGCTGTCACTTTACCAGCTTTCTACTGCTGTGTCTTCTAAAATAGAATCCAAATTATATTAATCTAAAGTTTCTTAAAAGAACAGTTTTCAGAAGTATAATTATATCCACTAAATTACTATGCACTTGGCAAGCTATGACAAATATTTGAAACTCTCATGAAATATATCTTTGTATTAGTATTTACTTATTTTAAAGGTAAAATGTAAATTTAGAAAATCATATATATTCTTTATTTAATGTTATATAATATCATTTATATTAAGTTCAAGTTTTTTAGATGCTTATATCTTTATGGTTATCATTTTATGAGTTATACAGATTGGGAAACAAAAGTTCAATGCACAATCTTGGCATTTATCTGTATCTTGTATCATTTTACACTTTTACATTAAAAGTGTTAAAATACATAGTGTTCCCTTTCCTTAATTTTGTTTATATGAAACATGTATTATCAAATACATTTATTTTGACAATTCTATTTCTATTTAGCAGTATTTTAGTGGCATTTTTAGTATAATTGCTAGACTATCCCCTTTTCAATATACATTTTCATATTTTAACTTTGTGTGCATCTTGTATATGACTCATTATCAAGTTTTAAATATGTATATATTTATTTTTCTTTTAGTATTAGTGCATGTCCTGTTAACTTTGGTGGGTTTATGTCTTCATATTTTGAATTGGATCATTCTCCATATAATATGTCATACATCACTCATCATGCCTTGTGGTTTCAAATTCATCAAGGTTGGGTTGCTCTTAAGTCAAAACCTCCAATATTTACACTCATAAAAACAATAAATTTATTCACTTTTAATAAATTCCAAACTTACTGCATTCATGTTTACAGTTGTGCTCAGGTATAAATTAGAAATAACCATTTATAAACTGATAAGGGTCAGAACAGATATATGAAGCCTACATATTTGATCATCTTTGTCATAGGACCCAGTCACTAAATAGACTCAGTTAAGGGGAGGATGTTACATAGAAGGACAAATAGAAGTTTACAGAGATCAAGAATTGTCAAAGTATGTCCCATGTTGTCTTCCAATATAAATGTCTACTCTGAAAATGTGAGAACCAGTATCTTCTATTTTCTTTTTCTTTTTCCATATATATACTGAATATCTGCAATGGTCTCTTTCCTCAATTTTGTTTAGGATTTTTTTTTTAACAAATACAATCATTATGACAATTCTCTTCCTATGTGTAAGTTTAGCAATACTTTTAGTATAATTGCTAGACACTTTCTTTTTCAATATGGATTTTTGTGAAATTATTTAAAAATAATTTACATGTAAATTTATTATTTATTAAAATTTAAATCATTTTAATAATTTATTATTATTATGGTCACAGTGGAAGTGAATTGAACAAACTAATGGTAAGGGAAGAATACCTTGATATATATGACCTACCAGAGTTAAATCACGATGTAATCAATAGTTAAACAGATACATTACAACCAATGAGAGAAAAGTAATCAAAAGTTCCCCACGTAAACAAGTGAGGATGTTTACTAGACTTTGGTTGTTTCAGCACAGAAATCAACTAAATATTGGAAGCACTAAAGTCAATAATTCTAAAATTATTCCATAAAATAGAAAAAGGTTTTCTTCAAAGTATTTTAACAAAGCTAGTATTCTACTAATACAAGACAGATACTCCTACCCTCCCACATACACATACACACTCACATGTAAACAACAACTTAGGGAGAATTATTTATAGGAGAAGTATTGCTGAAGAACAAAACAAATAAACAAACCGAAAACAATCTCAATAAAATACTTGAAAACCAAATTCAAGATTGAATCTATTGAAATGACAATCCAGCATCTTCAAGCCAAGTTCACCTGAGAGATGCAGAGATCTTTCAACATGCATAAATCAGTTACCCACCACACAAATACACTGAGATATGGAACGATATGATCATTTAATTAGGTGCAGAAGAGGGATTTGAAAAAATTCAACAACCTTTCATGTTATAAGTCTTGGAATATCTAGAGACAGAAAGAACATATTTCAAAATAATAAAGATAATTAAATAAGTCCACAGACACCACGATACTATGGAGAAAAACAAAGTACTTACACTAAAATCAATGATAAGACAAAAAAACACAGAAACATTCCAAATCTATTCGAGATAATGATTGAAACCTTAGCTAGCTTATTAAATCAGGAGAAGGGGATAAATGGGATATAAATAAGAAAGAAAGAAATCAAACTATACTTATTTTTACCTCATATGATTCTACAGACCATTTATCCTAGCACTCCACCAAAAAAAAATCTACAGATAATATACATATTCAGAATGCAGTAAGTATAAAGTTAGTGTACACACACTCACACACAAACACAAACACACATAAATCAATAAATAGACAACAAATGACAAATAAATACAACCTTACCATTTAACAGTTTTAAACATAGTGAGAAACAAATATGAAATAAGCAAAATTTTCTTTACAATAACCTCAAAATCTAAACAAGAGAGTGAATGGCCTCTGATGAAAATGTTAAGCCACTGAGAAGAATAATTGAAGAGAGCAGAAGAGGAAAAGGATATTCACATCCATGAAATGGTACAACCATAGTGGGAATATGGGCCTTCAACCAAAAACAATCTATAGATCCTATGAAATCAATATCAACTCCAATCAAACTGAAAAAAAACTTAAAAGTTAAAGGTAACTAAGGTAGTCATGGAAGTTATTGTACTCACAATTAAGCACGAGGAATGTTAAACAGAAAAGTTTGTCTCTGCAAAAGATGTTTACGTTTTCTGCTCAAAAGGCTGAGAGCAGACATGAGCTTTGTAATTTCTGGGTGGCTGAGACCACACCAGAGCTTCCCTTCCCCTTGACTCTTATGATTTCCCCCACCCCATCCAATCTATAGAACTTAACTTTATGGAAGACATCAAATGAATTTTACTAAGTTTGAATTTTACTAAGTTTCAATGCAATCATGTCTATTCTTAATTGTTTATGTTGTACTTATTTTGTGCATAAAGGATTGAGTTAATTATCACCAAGAAAATTTTACTAAATGATACTCTGCTTATATATGCCTAAAATACACAACTTGGTTAACACTCTCAAAGTTTGAGCCAACAGCACTGCTGAGTTGTGTTGAACTGAACTATTTTCTTGTCTCCTGTGGATCATTACTTTGCTGGCTCTGGTGGTCACAGAGACCCAACAGGAAAGCACCAAAGAATCTCAAAAGAAAAAAAAATCCTTATTAACTAAAGAACAAACTGCTTGAAGTATCATCATTTCGATTTTTATGCTATATTGCAGATCTATAGCAATGAAAACAACATTGTACTGGGACAAAAACACAATGATTAACAGACTAGAAACAATAACCCTACCATTTATAACTATACACACCTATACTCACCTTATTTATTTTACTAAGATACCAAAGGCATACATTAGGACATCTTTATAAGTTTTTATTAGGGAAACTAGATCACAACATGTAGAAGAATGTATCTTGATTTTTGGCACACTAATCTTACCCTGCACAAATTCTAATGGACAACAATTTCAAAGTTAGACATGAAACTACAACTTTAAAAAAATTAGTATAGTATGCATTCATGATAAAACTTAGATTATTGATTGTATATAGTTTTATAGGAAGTCAAATCAACTATCAATAAGTAATACATGATGAAATTAAAAATCTACTCATTGGAAAGGAAAAAAAATTGACTGGAGATGCAGCCTAAATGGCAAAAAATATATTGTCATCTATACATCTGACTCAGCAAGCATTTTTAAAAGATTAAAGTAAAATCTCCACAGATATCAAAAAAATAAAAAGTGGGTTAGGAAAATACAAAGATTTCTTAGACTAAAGAATAGAAGTTGATAAGAAGTAGCTTCAGTTGTTCAGCCATATTAGCCATCAATTGAACGAAAAATTAAAACTAGTTTGAGTGTTGATCTTGCCCAAGTCATTGTGGCTAAGATTTACAAAACAAATGCCAACAAATTCAGACCAGAATGTATGAAATGGGGAACCCTCATATACTGTTGGAGTGAAAGCAAATTGGAGCAACCATGATTGAAAACAGTATAATTATTCCTCAGAAAACTATAGATAGATGTATTATC
Source organism: Mastomys coucha (assembly GCF_008632895.1). NCBI lineage: Eukaryota > Metazoa > Chordata > Mammalia > Rodentia > Muridae > Mastomys > Mastomys coucha. The sequence goes on along the minus strand of NW_022196910.1, from coordinate 31,559,487 downwards.
TGTCCAACTATAGTACCCATCAGCGTACACAAAAAAAAGTCTATTTTCTAGTACAAAGAAAAATGTTCATTGGTGTTCATCAAAAATCTCTTCTCAGTAGCTACAACCTGATAACATCCTCATTGTTTTCATCTGATGTGGTGTCAATATTCTTTGTAATTGTATTGAGTCATAAAGAAACATGAAAGTATAAAATTTTCTTGAATAATGAATGGATTTGGTAAACATTTTATTGATTGATATTTCCCAGACAAAGACTGGGATTCTTACCCTTAGGTGGATCTCAGTGCTGAAACTTTAGATTTGTGTGTTTGCTTTGGAATATCTATAGAATTCAGAAAAGAAGAAATTGACCACTGTGGGAAAGGAGGAAGAAGGATCATAAAAGAAGACAAATAATAGAATACAGCTGATATGTAGGGCAAGTCAAACTGGGAAAGAAAGTTTAAGTGGTGAGAAGGGTAGGTAGGCAGAAGAGAGGATTGAAGAGGGATAAACTAACACCAAGTGTGTTAGAATAAGGCCACATAGACATCATTTTTTAAGGTTATAAATGATTTAATATGAGTTAGCCTACACAGGTGATTAAACTTATCCAAAATATCATAGCTTGCCAAATAAAAGACCAAGTGTTAAGTGAGGGATATCTCCCTTATGTTGTTGGGCAGAGGTACCCTAGAGGCACAATAAATATAAGAGCTATAACCATTGATCTTTGATGCCCATGATAGCTTGCTGGCAAGACTCTATTACTGAAAAGACCACAGTAATTTGTCATAGAAGATGAGGAAATGAAGTTGATATTGACCAAGACTGTCTTTCCTGCTCCTAGCTATCATATAAAGGAAGGTGTTCCGTAGTTTGCTGCTGGTTGTGGCAGGATGATCAATAGTCTTACTCAGCTGGAAACACTATGAACCCTAGACAAGATATGTTCTTGTGTACAATAGAGGCATAAACATAATGGAGATAAATTAATTCCTAATTGGCTTTGAGACCTACCCCATAGGAGGGAAAACAAAATACTACAACCAAATCAAGATTCTATGTTTGAGGTGTTTAAATGTCAAGAGAACTTACTACTATTTTGTTACTAGATGGACATCAAAATGTCACTTAAATTTGTATCTTCATAGATTAGTGGATCTTTCAGACCTCATCAGAGAAAACTCTTTGTACAATAAAAAATGGTGAATGCAAATACATACATCAATGCCTGCATACATACACACATACATACATATACATAAATCACAACTGGTCAACAGACAAGCTAAATTACTATAGAGTACTGAGCCACATGTGCAACATTTACACCACATTTTTCTCCATAGTTTAAGCAGCACATCAAAAGAGGATGATGGGAGAGGAGAGAAGAACTGGGGTGAAACAATGTCTTCTAGAAGTGACAGAATCCCTGAATTCAAAGTAGCTATGGTTGTGGCACATCAAGCCAGTTGATATTCTAGCATGAACTTGAAAGGAATTAATAATTCTCCATTTAAGATTAAAAAACTAGAAATTGTTGGTGACTTCTGAGGTCAGAAATGTCATGTTCCTTTTTGTTGTAGTTCCTGATAGATCAAATATGCTCAGTAAATGGCTGAATACACAGAAGTTTAAGGAGAGCACAAATGGAGTTAATGGACTATTAATTTTTTATTAGTTATTTTCTTTATTAACATTTCAAATGTTCTCCTCTTTCCTGGTTTCCCCTCTGTAAAAAAAACAAAAACAAAAAAACCCTATTCCCTCCCCTCTTCTCCTGCTCACCTACCCACCTTCTCCCACTTCCTGGCCCCGGCATTCCCCTACACTGGGGTATAGAGCCTTCACAGGACCAAGGGCCTCTCCTCTCATTGATGACCGACTAGGCCATCCTCTGCTACATATGCAGCTGGAGCCATGAGTACCACATATGTTCTCTTTGGTTGGTGGCTTAGTCCCTGAGAGCTCTGTGGGTACTGGTTAGTTTATATTGTTGTTACAAGGTACAGTGTTTTTTTCATAATTGTGTATAGTATGGCTTAGTAATATCTTTATTAATTATTTCTGACCTTTATGGATTATATCCTGATCCTATTACCTTCAAATTCCAATACTAGCTCATCCTATATCTACTCCAGTTTTCCCACCAATCCTCAGCTTCTTCTGTTCCTTTAGGGGGAACAAAATATGGGGCTGCAAACCTTTCAATTCCTTGGATCCTTTCTCTAGCTCCTTCACTGGGTATCCTGTGCTCAGTCCAATGCATGGCTCTGAACCTCTAGTTCTGTATTAGTGGGGTACTGTCAGAGCCTCTCAGGAGACAGCTATATCAGGCTCCTGTCAGCCAGCACTTACTGGTATCCACAATAGTGTCTGGGTTTGGTGATTGTATATGGGAAGGATCCCCAGGTGGGGCAGTCTCTAGATTGTCCTTCCTTCAGTCTCTGCTCCACACTTTGTCTCTGCAACTTCTTCCATGGGTATTTTGCTCCCCCTAAAGGAACAGAAGAAGTTGAGGAATGGTAGAAAAACTGGGGTAGATATAGGATGAGCTAGTGTTGGAATTTGAAGGTAATAGGATCAAGATGTAATCCATAAAGTTTGGAAATAATTAATAAAGATATTACCATACTATACACAATTATAAAAACAACACTGTACCTTGGGTATTTGACACAGAGCTGATACCGGAGCAATTGCTTCAGTATCTGAGGTGTACCAGTTGCTCTAATCTACATTAATACTTTAGGAAAGCTTAAAAATAAGGTTAATTAACACACAGTAACATTTTTTCATAAACTAATGCTAACAACATAATTACTTAAGCATAACTTCTAGTCTAATATTAAGCTGAAAAGGCATAAACAATATTTTGATAACATATTCCATAATTGCATATTAATAATCTAAAACATGATGTAAGAAAGATAAATATTTATGAATATTATGTTAATATTAGTAGCATATTCATAATTGAACATAATGTTTAAATGTGGTGATAATATAAACATCATAAAAGGAATGAGTTACATACTTTCAGTATTTGTGAGGTGGCTGAGATCAGCAAAACTGGTAGGTCATTTCATTGTTTTACTGAACATTTATATTTATTTCCTTATAATCAAAACATGCAATCAATATGTATATGTTAAAGTTCTGATATTGTCTCAATTTTCATATCAAAAAGTAAACATTTTTTCATATGTTGAAAGTTTTACAAATACAAGAATGTTTTTATGGAATTTATTAAAAATAAAACGATAGTTTAGTATTTCTGTTTTTGACAAAATTTGGGTTATTTTGTCTTAACTATATCTAACTACATTTATAAGTAATGCTTTTATTAATAAGGATGACATGGATTGCCTTTCTGTTCTTCCCTATCTCAACTCCTCTAAATTAACACATAGAAATTTTATTGTAAAAAATCCATTTTTTTTGTATACAATTAACAACAAAATGTATTTTTTACTTTCTGTAGCAGAAGATTACCTTATTGAGCATCACTGGGAGGGGAACCCTTTGGTCCTGTGGCGGCTTGATGACCCAGGGTAGGGGAATGCTAAAGCACTGAGGCAGGAGGGGGTGGGTGGGTGTGGGAGCACCCTCATAGAGGAAAGGGGA
>NW_022196910.1:31555362-31555641 GCF_008632895.1 Mastomys coucha | reverse complement strand
CCAGAGTAAAGGTGGAATCCTGTCCAAAGCCTGTGATTATATCCAGGAGCTGCGGCAGAGCAACCACCCCGGTTGTCCGAAGAGCTGCAGGGGTTAGATCAGTTGCAGCTGGACAATGATGTGCTCCGGCAACAGGTGGAAGATCTGAAAAACAAGAACCTGCTACTACGAGCTTAGTTACGGAACCATGGATTAGAGGTCGTCATCAAGTATGACAGCAACTAACTCTGGGGACTCAAGGGCTTTGGGCCGAGAACTGCAGATAGCCCAGGAGCAACA
>NW_022196910.1:31549214-31554767 GCF_008632895.1 Mastomys coucha | reverse complement strand
AAAAAAAGAAAAGAAATGTAAATAAATTAAATAACCAATTTTAAAAAAAGAAAAAATCATTTAAGTTAAAATGGTTTGGCCATGCTTTTTAACAGAGAACTTTCTCTTCAGTCACACAAGAATTTTCAAGAGATTGTTTTTAACAAGTACAGCTAAATTTTAAATCGATGAAAATATTAAATAAATAATGTAAGTGGAATTATGAACAAAATTCCATTTAAAAGGGGGGATCAATTTTAAATGGAGACTACAAGAAGCTCCAAGAATATGTCATCAGAAGATATTTTTCAATGTCAATAAATGGAGTTAGGGACCAACTGACTTTGAGAGACTTTTCACTTACTTAAAACCCCACTTTCCATCCCAAGGTACACAATGAAAAAGGAGAGAATATCAATTCTTTAAATCACCTATGATATTTGCAAAGACAGTAATAATTTTACCATCAACTAATTACCAGATAATGATATTAGCACTGGAACCAGGAGCCAAGAGCCAGGAACCATGGCCAAGGGCATATTGGCTGATAATTGGTAGATTTACCTTAAAATGTTTCCAGTGTTTCTTTATTCTGGCCTGGACTTGTCTATGTGCTGGAGATTACTGACAATATGAACAGTGCAAAAACTGTTCCTTGCTTTGAAGGGATCAGGAGCAGATTGAAATCTAAAGCTCTTATTTATTCTGCAACCTGAGCTTTTAAACAGAAATCACCTGACACTGAATAAATCCATTCACTACTTCTCATCTCTGTTATCAATCTTAATGCTTATATTAATTTTAAGTTTAAACTATAAAGTAAAACAAGTACAAAATTCCTAAAGTAGAATTAGAAGTTTTATAGGATTTATTTAAGTTGAAGAATATACTATGTTTAGAATAGTTTATTATGTATAATATTGAAAACATTATAAATTTAAGACATCTCAGAAAACACTGATTTGTTTAATGCTGGATACTTTTCTCTTTTCATAATTTGTAAAATGAAATAAAAGCATCAAATGAGTTCTGATAGTATAACTATTAAAAAGGCAGACTAAGCATATAAATATACATCTAGTTTCTTTAAAGATAAATGCTCAAAGATTTAGCATGGTCTATCCTCATGGTCTTGTCTATGAAATTAGATAATGCTCCTCTCTTTTCCAGAATTTGAAATGAAACACTTAAATCCCTTATTTTTTTTTAAAAAAAACTATATTAGCTATACCTATAGTACAGTGTATTTAAAGTATTTGTATTATTTTTCTCATTTGGTAGAACTATCACTCTGTCCTCTCTCCCTCTCCCTCTCCCTCTTCCTCTCCCTCTCCCTCTCCCCTCTCTCCTCTCCGTCTCTCCTTCTCTCCCTCCTCTCTCTCTCTCTCTCTCTCTCTCTCTCTCTCTCTCTCTCTCTCTCCCATTCTTTTGCTCTTCTCTACTCTCTGCTATGTGCTTCATTGTGTACACATATGTGGAGATGCCTGCTGTAGCCAAAAAAGGTTGTCAGATCCTCTGTAGCTAGGTTTACAGGTGACAGTGAGCCAACGAAAATGGGTGCTATGAATTAAAGTCTGGTACTTTGGAAGAGCAGCAATGACTCTTGAGCACTGAGGAATTTATCTGTTCCTCTATAAGAATAATTAAGTATATTGTTGTAGAAACCTGAGAGCAAATGTCCCACTGTATTAATATTTTAAAATTACATTCTACAAGAATCAATATGTCAATGATGTAAAAAGTTACTGAAAAACGAAAATATATTTTGCATAGAAACAGAATAATTTCTTAGCTCATTGCACTGAAGCAAAGCAACACATATATTTCTTAAGAAATGTAAGGGAACGGTGGCATAGATTGGTCTCCCTAGGAAAGGGAAATTGAATAGATAGTTATGGATGATGTGAAGAATAAAATGGAGGATAGTGTGCAGAGGGAGAGAAAAGAATAGAATAAGCTAGGAAGTGCAGGCAGAGATAATTACTATTCAGGTCTATTTGAGGAGTCACATGAAAGTCTAATACAACACAAATTTTCTAAAATATAAACATATATAAAGGCAATAAGATGAAATTGCTAAATAATGAGGGAGCCAGAGTTGCAGCTGGTCATCTCTTTTCAGCAAACAAAGCTTATAGTACTATATTGGGGTTATATGTAACAGATTTATTGGCTAAAGGAACCACATGGGAATTCCCACCCAAACAACCCAGGCTTTTGTTGAGACTATAAGTTGCTCTTCACAAACTATCAACAAAGCACCTGTGGTATAAAACACCTACATAACATAAAACACCTATATAAGCTAGGGCAATGGTGGGACAGAGCTTGCAAGAATAGCCAAGCAATATTTAATTTGACTTAAGATTCATTCTACAAGTTTGAACCCATACATGATAACTGCCTGGGTGACTAAGAACCAGAGACTAGATAACCCAATAACGTAGTGTAAAAGCCAAATAAGATTGATCTAAAAATAAAAACAAAGAAAGAAAGAAAAAAGTAGTAGTAAAATGATTCCTAATGATATTTTGCTATACTAATAGATCAGTACCTTGTTCAACCATTATCAGAGAAGCTTCCTTCTGCAGCAGATGGGAACAAATAAAGGAACTCACAGTTAGATATTCCACTGAGATTGTGAGTCCTTGGAACCCTCAGCCCTAAATGGGATGTCTCCATCAAATCCCTTCCTGCAGAGCTCATGGAATCACTGTGGAAGAAGAGGAAAAGGAGTGTATAAGCCAGAGGAAATGTAGGGCAAGAAAATATGTCCATCTAAGTCTACATGAGTTCATATGAACTCATAAAGACTTAACATACACAGGACCTGCATTGATCTGCACCTGTCCTCTCCAATTACATTATGGTGTCCAGTTTAGTCTTATGGGAATCCTTAGTGTGAGAATGAGTGAATTTTGGGAGCTTGTGATCTCACTTGGGCTCCTTTACTTCTACTGATAAGTCTTGACCAACTTTGATATTATAATTTTATCTCACTGTATTTTATTATTTTTTTTAAAAGGTGTGCATGCATGCATGAATGAATGAATGTATGAAAGTCCTCAAACTGTGGGTCATGATACTTTCACCAGAGTTGCATATCTGATATTTACATCATGTTTCATAACAGTAGCAAAACTACACTTACAGAATACAACAAAAATAATTTTATGATTGGGGTCATCACAAATGAGGAACTGTACTAAAAGGTCACAACATTAGGGAAATTGAGAACCACCGTACTAGGTAAAAGTTAACAATTCAACTGTCATTTATATATGTTGGGAGAGGGAAAATCAGTTTTTTCTAATACCATGATACTGTTAACTATTGCAGGTCAAGCCTGATGTTCAGGCAGAGTTGACCAGCATATAATGGACTTCGTGGTTTTCATACGTGGTTTTACTTGGTTATAGTTTAGTGTAATTTCAGTTTTATGTTTTCTTTTTAGGTGGTTTAATTTTATTTTCTTGGTTTAGGGGTTTAGTTTTAGGGGTTTTGTTGTATTAGAATTTGTTTGTTATTTTGAGAAAGAATTTGCAGTTGAGTATTTATGGATGGAGGGGAAAAAATCTGAGAGGACTTGGTGGAGGCGACCAAAATGATCAAATACATTTAAATTTAGACATTGATTTAAAAAATAAGCAAGAAAACAGCTGGATCACTGTTACCTCCCACAGAGCACATGTGTGCAATGAGTTCTTCTTATTCTCTAGTAGATTGTCAATTCTGCCATTTGTAGCTACAAATAAAGCAGTTCATCCCTGGCAAAGTGAAGTTGATAAGAACTAAAAATACATTTCAGCATTTGAAAGGAATAACTAGTATCAGAATAGAAGATACACGTGACACAGGAATAAGGCAGGTAAAGAGATGTTTCAAACATCAAACAAAAGGAAACAAACAACACTAGTTCACTGTCTTTTTCTGTATTGGACTTGCTTTGTTTTCATAGACTTTAGAGGATTTGAATAAATTGGTCCAATTGGTGCATCAAGTGCACTTCAATTCTGATTCTTAACTTAAAAGAAACCTGCCCTGCCCTGCTAGTTTCAACCTACCAGTGATTATGTAATTAAAGAAAACTGACCCTCTCTCTCCCAGAAGTTACCATAGATCAAAAGATGTTCTGGTTCTGACAAGAAATTTGTCAAGCATGGATGAGGGCTGAATATGAGGAGGGGCAATTAAAACTAAGGACCTTTCAAAGCAGGCATATGAAAACTAGTTATTATAGTAGCTTCATAAAATGTATACTTATTAATATAAAATTAAGTTTGAAGGAGTTACTATACATTGGGGGAACAAAACACCAACTGAGTGGAGCCCAGGAGGTGGTCATTGTAGGCAGTTGTCTAATGCCAGGCAGTCAATTGCTAGTATATTTAAACCCAATATAATTGGGGAAGCGGTGGAGGAGTTTGAAGGTATAACTTAAACCCCAGGAGAGAAGAAAGCAGAATTATAGTGAAACTCAACTCAGGGTACATGTCATTTCTTCCAAGAAGATGGGTTCTAGAGGTAAGCTACCTATACTAGCTTAAGGGCCTAAGGGCCTGGTCTGTCTCAGTCATAGAGAGAGTGGAAAGATCATCCTCCCAAGGTTTGGGGACTATTGCAGAAGATGTGGCAGAATGACTGTAAGAGAAAGAGACAGTGGATGAGTACATGTAGGCAGCTTGTATTTGATGAACTTAACAGATAACAGGCAAGGGCCAGAAACCCAAATATTAGCATGGAGATGGAAGTTGGGCACACAATTCCATCTCAGTCATAGAACATTTGGCAACTGTTATCCAGAAAGAGAGAGAAAAAAGAGAGAGAGAGAGAGAGAGACTTTCTAGGTCTCTAGTTTAAGTCAATTATGCTCGAGCAAAATAGTCCATACATCCATGAATACTTGAGAAATACAAATTGACTTGTTCTTTAAAAAGAAAAATACAAAGACAACAAAATGGTTGAGTGGGTTAGAGGGCCCTGATATAGAAAGAGTATAGGGGAGGCGTTTCCTGCATTTAAAAACAAGAAATTTTTGAAATACCCATAAAGTGGAACTGTATTTTTGGTTACTTTATTGGATTCTTATATCTACCACCATTCTCCACCTCAATCCCCTTGACACTAGGTAGAAGAAAAAGGTTAGAGGGGAAAGGGGATATAGGTTTCTTGGCACTGTTTCCTGCTGATTAGGGGGCGTCAAGTTTCTAGGGGAGGGGCCAACTTTATCATAAGGATATAGCTAAATAGCAATCCAGAGAAGTAGCAAACCACCAATCCAGCAAAAGAAGGGACAGGGACCACCAGCAGCAGCTGGGACCCGCAGCAGGAAGAGCACTAGCACAACACGCCTCTTCAGGGCTCTGTTCAAAAAGGCTTTTGGGTTTTTGTTTTGTTTTGTTTTGGTCTTATGTTTTTTTATATTCAAATATTTTTCTCAGAGTTTGTGGCTTGGCTTTTCTCAGGGTCGACTGGAAACTATGTAAAAACACAATAATAAACCAGAACTTTGGGGAAAAATAATAAGAGAACCCAGAATTCCAAGCATGACCTATATCTGAAGCTGGCAAAAAA
>NW_022196910.1:31539012-31549204 GCF_008632895.1 Mastomys coucha | reverse complement strand
AAAAAAATCACCCCACTCTTAGAGCATGAGGAAAAGCATAGTTAGCAGCCATGGACAATCTGAAGCAGTGGTATATTCTAAATCTGGGATTAAAACCAGATCATAATATAACATACCTGGGTCATCTCATGACTAGAGTTCTCAGTGCAAAATTCTCACTACATTTCCCTCTTTCGTTCAAAAACTGGCTTTTTTTCTCTAAGATCAAGCAAATATACGCAATAAAAGCAATTATGAGAACTATCAGGTAAGAATTATTTACAATGACCAGTCTATTTGTACTTGCAACCTCAAAGAAAGTACTCCACTACCCACTCTATCTTGCTGAGTCCAAAGTTCTGGACCTAAATATTTTTTTATCATAGTGTGCATTTTGCAGCATAGAACATAATTTTTTAGATTGTTTTGTATGTCCCTTCTGGACAATGATACCCTTTGCCATATATATGTGTGTGTGTATATATATATATATGTATATATATATATATATATATATATATATATATATATATATATATATATATATATATACATATATATATATATACACTCCTGTATATATATAAAACTCCTCCCCTATACTCTTTCTATATCAGCCTCACCAGGGGCTACATGAACTTGGAATCCAGAAGGGACAATGATACCCTTCGCCATATATATATATATATATATATATATATACATATATATATATATATATATATATATGCGTGTGTGTGTGTGTATAAACACATATATATATCCAGAACCCATTACCACTAAAAACAACTTGTTCCCATCTCTCATGGAAAGTACCATATTTCTCACAGTTACTACATTGGCCATTTTGAGATCAGACCTGGTCATAATGTTTTTGTAAATGGCCTAATTTACTGCAATGAAAGCACCAGCTGTTTTGATATCTTGGACCCCCATCTATAGCTCATCTTATGATATTGGCATAATTCTCATGAGAAACAATATCAGTTGTATCCCTTATCCACAAATCCATTGCTGATATTCATGCCTTTAATTGCCTAATAACTCTTATGTTCAGTATTCAGATTTTCAAAAGCCAAGATCTCTATCAATGCCTGTCTGTATTCAGAATCTGACACTACTTTGTTTACAGGAGAAAATGATTTGTGCCAGAAATCTGTGATGGCTTCTCCTGAGCCTTGCACAATATTAGTGAATAAGTTGGATCTTTTCCAGAGCTCCTTGACTTTTCCCAAGCTCTTCAGGGCCAAGAAGCAGGAGAGGGTGGGTTGGTGAGCAGGGGGAGTGGGAAGGGAACAGGTTTTTTTTCTTTTTTGTTTTTATTTTATTTTATTTTATTTATTTTTTGGAGGGGAAGCTGGAAAAGGAGATATCATATGACATGTAAATAAAGAAAATATCTAATAAAAAATATATATCTCAGAAAGTTTTGGCACACACACAAAAAAAAAACCCAAACAAACAAACAAAAACAGAAAAATAAAAGCTACCAAGCAACATTGCTTGGATGATAAGGGCATCATCAAACTGATTCTATTCTTGTAGGTTAGAAGGTCTCCCTTCATCAAGCACTTGCTGTCTAATGATTTCCATTCCTCTTGACCTATTTGTTCAGTATTCAAGGCTATCTTTTTCTACCTCCTTAGCCATTGTAACTACTGACATTGTAACTACAGCCAGACAGGCCTCTAGCACAGCTGTTACTGACTTTTGCAGTCTTGGGTAGTCCAGTTACTTAATATACTTTAACAAACGGGGAACCATTCTGTAGGAAATAATAGCCCTTTTAAAATTCCTGAATCTTTTTTCTGTAGGGTGCTACATTGTCTCATATCAAACATGATCGTCACCATTAGCAGACATGAACTGCACAATTCCTGGGAAAACCGATGGCAATTTTGCAACCCTAGGCCATCCCTCCTCTGGTAGCACAGTTGACTCAAGATTAACTCATTAACTCAACAACAAGGGCTCTTTTTTTTTTTTCCTGTAATCCTTTCACTCTGCACTGTTTCTGCTCCTCCCAGCTCCCTGCCTCACCAGGGGCTACATGAACTTGGAATCCAAAGTACCCCATGCAGGGCAAGGCCTTGATCTGCCTTCTAGCTCACTCTGCTTCCCTATGTCATCCTGCAAGAAATGCCCACTCTCAGCCAGGAGGTCTGAACCTTTTTGTTTTCATTTTTTCCTTCATTACTCACTTCCCAATTGCTTCCATCTCTAACCCTTCACCTCTCCAATTGCACAGCCAATTCTGCATCCATTTCAAAAAACCATAGAATAGAAACGACCCTTCTGTTTTTCCCATTTCATCCTTTTTTGTTTCTTTGTTTCTCAGACCCTCCATCTCTACTAGAAATAGCAACTTTTCCAATTGCTTACCCATTCCCCCAACCTTTTCTGAGACAGAATAGAAGGAGCAGGAGGGGGAGGAGGGCAGAGGAGGAGCACGAGGAGGAGGAGGAGGGGAACGAGGAGGAGGAGGGGAAGGAGGGGGAGGGGGAGGAAGGGGAGGGGGAGGAGAGGAGGGGGTGCTAGGAAATAGAATTTTTCCTCTGGTAACAAACCAAGGGAAACCTCAGCAGCAGTCGCCACAATAAACGTTTGATGTCTTGAAACAGAATACTTATTCCTTAGTCCCTTGCTGCTTCATCCATGACATCAGAAAACTCGTTTCCCATTATGCCTAGCCCTTGGGTGCCATTTGTTTTTGTTTTTGTTTTTGTTTTTTGTTTGTTTGTTTGTTTTTTGTTTTTGTTTTGGTTTGGTTTGCTTTGTTTTTTTGAGACAGGGTTTCTCTGCGTAGCCTCAGCCGTCCTGGAACTCACTCTGTAGACCAGGATGGCCTCGAACTCCAAAATTCACTTGCCTCTGCCTCCCAAGTGCTGGGATTAAAGTCATGTGCCACCACTGCCAGGCTTGGGTGCCATTTGTAACCATATATTTTGGGTTACTTTACTGGGTTCTTATATCTACCACCCTTCTCAATTCCAGTCCCACTTTTTCTTTGCAGGTGGTGGGCCGAGGGGGATGATAAGACAGAGACAAATCAATGTTTTAATACCAAACTTATAAAAATGTTATAAAAACTGAAATTCACTCTCCCTCGCATTTCTGGTTCTTATTATTACTGCATGCACAGATTAATATATTTAATTAAGCCACGCTTTAAAACTGACAACAGTTCTGTCTGAAGCAGCCATATATACCATAACTGGGATTAAAACCATACATAATCACACAACATAACGGGGTTTTTAAAGAAACCAAAATTCTCACTACAGGGAGGAGAAGCCTTCATTTAAACACGTGAAATTCTCAAAGTACCCATAAAGACATTATAAGAGGAAGCAATTGTAAACATAGTAGGTGCTAAATAATTATTTAATAAGTTAGTGTACATCTTATGACAATAAACTTTGATTATTCTGTATTAATACCTAAATGCTTTGTATTATTTTATGTCAATTACATATATTTAGAAGATTATGTGAACATCTGCAGATTATTGCAGTATGTTATTTCTATTTTTGTGTTCCTATTGAATATTTTAAATAAACTATTTTAAAATAAAAATAAAAACTCTAATAAATTGTACTAAAAATTGAAAAATTCATGCCAAATTTTGATAGGATAAAAAAAAGGGTCGCTGACTAAAAAAATGCTTCTTCCTTATCACTTCTTCTTCACCTTCACTGGCCTTACTATCAGTGTGGCTTTTTAAAATTTAATATCCTACCCTAGGCCTCCCTGTATCTTGATAGCTCGTTTATTAATAGATTGATTTTGATACCCAAAACACTATGATGTACATAGTACTGGGCATAATGTGAATTATATACATATTACTATACAAAATTATGTATAATTATATATATATACTTATAAGTCATATATAGATATTGTGAATTATATGTGTGTATGTGTATACGTATATAGTTATTTACATGAATCATATCTGTCTTCTCAACCATTTGCCATATTTTATGGTTAAAAAAGTTCAACTTGCTGTAATCACCCTACTGTACCTGACCATACTAGTGTTTCTTTTTCATATTTATTAGTAAGTGGATTAATATTTCAGTTCATGTGTTTTTTATACCTTATCTGTACATTTCAGAAGATTTGAAATGACTCTAATTGCATCCAGTGTAAATGTTTATTTCTATCATTTTGTTTGCATTGAATATTCTATTTCCCTTGGGGAAATACCAAGTAAAGTGTATGCTAGGTCATATGAGAAAAGTTTGCGGAACGTAAGGAAATGGACCCTACAGTATGTGAGCAAGCCTAAAGGAGTTAAAATTCAAAGTCAGGATAAAGGGAAAAGAAGTGATATGTGCTTTTACTGAATAATCAGATTTGAAGAAGCACAGATAAAGTAAAATGCATCCTGGAGAAACAGGGTAAAGGAGAAGGTGAAGGATGGATGAAAGGATGGAGGGAGGGAGAGAGGGAGAAAGAGAGAAAGGGATGGGGAGGGAGGGAGATAGAGAAGGATGAAACATGAGAAACTATCAGGAAACAAAGACATGACCAGAATATGGGAGGAAAATAAAATTCTTCAAATATTCCTTGGATTTTAGAGTCATTGTTGGAGGAAGGCATTTATATATGCTCAAAAATACAAAAACAAGAAAATAAAAATAACCATAAATATAAAAAGCAGATGAAAAAGCATAGTGGTAAAGTGTAACTTCATACCCATAATATCAAGAAAAGGTCATGTGTATAAATTTAGCTTGGGCTACATGGCAATTTTCAGATCAGCTGGGATGCCTTTTTGTAAGATTCTGACTTTAAAAAGAAATGAACAAAAGTTGATTGAATACTGAGTGCCAGAGTAGAAATACAGAATTGTATATAAAAGGCATTCTTCATAAAGATCAAGAAGCATTGTAAATATATAACTTATAGTAAGTTATGGAATGGAAAATCATCATGAAGAACAATGAAGCATTACTGTTTAAACAATTTTTCAAAATATTCACTCTGACTTCTATCTTAAGAGGTTGTATTTTTCAGATTAACTTTCACTAATATTTCAATAATCCTGAAAAGGTAAGATGCTCCTTTTCAAACAAGATTTCATTAATGAAAGAGAAACAAGTTTAGAAATATTTTCAAAATAATTTAGTAAGTTGACCTTCAATCTTTATTTTGGTTTATATTTAAGATTATATTTTAGTTAAATTTCTTCCTTCCCTTTTCTCCCTCCAAGTCATTACATACATCCCTTCCTGTTTTTCTGTAAATTCATGGCCACTTTTTCTTCATTACTATACACACACATATATATTTGTATATACATACATTTGTATGTTTATATACATATACAATATATGGATACACACACACACACACACACACACACACACACAAGGTGTGGCCTTGTTGGAGGAAATGTATCACTGATGTTATGGCTTTTGAAGCTCTGCTCAGGGCAGAAAAGTAAGTTTCCTCCAGGCTGTAGTCAGATCAAGATGCAGAACTTTCAGCTTCTACAGCATCATGTCTGCCTGGATATTGCCATGCATCCTGCCATGATGATAATTGATTGAACCTTTGAAACTGTAAGCGATCCACAATTAAATATAGTCTTGGTCATGGTGTCTCTTCAGAGCATTGGAACCCTAAGACAGCAATTGGTGTGGTTTTTCTTAGGGAAGGCCACCTCTCCAGCTCCAAGATTACCTCATTTACTTATAGTTCTTAGTGTAGGGTTGAGGCACATATTGCCAAAAGGAAAAAAAAAAAAAAAAGATGATGGCACTTTATTTTGCATTATTTTGGAGGTTCATTGAAATATTGTGTCAGACTGAAACACTAATCTATCTGAGTCATATTTGAAGACTTTAGATGTCACAATTAATAAAAACTAAATTATATAGCATTAATTTATTTATTAACAAGTATTGTTACATAGTAACTATGGTAGAAAAAAATACTATCGTTTTCAAAAAAGCTAGGGTCTATGTGAAGAAAAGGAAAATAAATGCAATGCACTTCAGTAAATGCAGATGTAAATCTAATTTAAGCAACATAAAATATTTGTAATATAATAAACATTCTATAAAGGTTTTGTTTGAATTGAAACTTCTATCTGTAAATGATTGTAACCAAAAGATTTTGTTGTACTTAGAGTTTTTCTATACTACAGATGACTTAAATTTTATAATCTTTAAAGACCACCTGGATGATAAAACCAGGAATCTTTATTTAGGGTTTATTTAAAATATAATTTGAATATTGAAAGTGTAGCATAACAAAATGCTCAGGCAATAAATAAGGATACTAGGTGGAAAAGTCTTCATATTGCACTAGAAATTGTTGAATGATTAATGTTTTATAAATGTCTCCTCCCATCTTGAATTCAATAATACCATTAGAGATGTAATTTTCCCAAATGCAAACCAACTAAGTAAGCAGATTATGTATTACTGTCCAATATGTTTAGAAAATTCAATTATTTAGATATGTTTCCTGTTCCTTGTCAAATATTTAAAAGATGAAATAAATAAAACTCGCATATTCTGTAGTAATTATTGAATACATGTACCTTATATCAGTGAATTTTATGTAAAGAAATCAATATTCTTAGTAATATGAAACCTACAGAACATTTTGGTTGTCTATAATCACCCTTCTATACCTGAACAAACCTGACTATGTTTCTTATATTTAGTAGTAACCAAGTAACATTTCTTTGTATGTGTGCATCACATTTTCATCTTTCATCCTTCTACTGGAAGAGATTGAAAATGTTCTATAGTGGAGAAGTTTATATCTTTTATAAGAAAATAATTATATTAGAACATTTAATATAATTGTAAATAATTTTATTGAAACAAAGTAATACGAAATTTCCTGAAACATTCATTTTTTGTATCATCTTGAAAAATCATTGCACTTTTGGTTCATTCATAATTAGTCTCACATTGACCTTAGTTAGTAAATATAACAGCATTATTGAAACTAAGCAATCAACTAGGTTATCTCCCTATTACTTTTTGTAATAAAATGGTAGGGTTTTTTTTTCCTCCCAAAATAATGAAAATTCTTTTCTGGATATAATCATAATACACATTAAATAAATAAATTAACAGCAAAACATCCTTCAATAAGTAAACTCTTTTTTATATTACTATTTTAGGCATCCATTACCAAGTCCTGCATGGCCGTGGAAGGGCCATCATGAAAAGGTTCCTGCCCTGGGAGCAGGACCAGTGAGGCATAGGACTCCATGAGTGCTGATGGTTGCTAGATGTGAGGCTTGTTTGTATGATAATGTACATATTATACTTTTTGTTCCTTCTTTGGGAAATGTTTTCCTTTCCAAGGTTAATGACTCCATTATAATTAGAAATATGATTCTAGGAAGCAATAATGTGTCTCTGTGATGTTGTGACTTCTAGAACAATCCTTAAGGCTGTGAGATTGAACTCTGAAAACTTGAGCTTAATAAAACATAAATCAATATAAAAGCTGTTTTTTGCAGGATTTCTCAACTGTGCGAAATAAAATGTTTCAATATTAACTGTATGAGAGGCTACAAAGACTTAAAAGAGGCAGCTAGACTAAGAAGCAAGTTTGTCAGAAAAATATTAAGGAGGGAGATAAAGAGATTTAAGGGAGTGGTGACCTCAAGGCATGATCCCACCCAGCTAAACTTATTGTTTGCACTTACATAGGCAGTCTGAACTCTGAAATCGTTTGCTATGTTTTAAAAAAGAAAAAAAGAAAAAAGAAAAAAGAACATGCTGTATTTTACTGTGTTTTCCTAAGAGTCAAGGGTCTAAGGTCATAAAAATGCTGATTCATAGGATAATCAAAAGGGAACCTGGGTTTATCACTGAATTGATGTGTAAATAAAAGACTGGGCTTTTGTCTGCAAGAGAGTTACCTAGTAAGAGCTGATTACAGAGCTATTATATCTCTTTTAGAATTTTTCGAGCAGGTTTTCTGACTTTGGTTGGAAAACCAAAAAAAAAAGAAACAAAAAAAAACAAAACACAAAACAAAAAAAAACCAAAAAACCTATATGGAGAGCTATTACAACTCCTTTAGAATTTTTTTCTAGCAGATCCTCTGGCTTTGGTCAGAGAACCCAAGAGCTATCTACAGAATTCTTGAGTAGAGAGCTACTTCAAGCATAAAGCTATCTAGAGGGCATTTTGGACAGACTACAGAGCTGTCAGCTTGTACACATCATTGTCTTTGAGTTGTTTCTTCTGATGTTCCCAACACCCCTTCCTAAGGAAGCCTGACCAAGATGTGGCAGGTCCTCAAAAATTTAGAGACTGATATGGAATGTATATTCCACAAGACCTGTATTTACAATGGCATAAGTTAAAATTACTGAGATACATTGGAGGAAAGAGTTGGTGCCATTGACATCTAGTTTCCTATTCATGCAATAATGCAATGTTCCTCTTCTTTTCTTTTTTAAATCTCTCTGTCTCTGTCTCTGTCTCTGTCTCTGTCTCTCTCTCTCTCTCTATCTCTCTCTCTCTCTATCTCTCTATCTATCTGTGAGTGCTTGTGCACTGTGTGACCCTCCTCTTTTTCCTAGTTATCTCTCCTCATCCATCATTTTTCTTCCCTTAAACTAGAGAATAATTGAGCAATTACTATATTCTAAGTACACATCATATGTTTATTTTAGAAGTTTGTTTATGAACATGTCAAGAAACAACTTTAAAATTTTGAGAGCAATTATTTGCAGTGAAAATAATTCCACTACTTTGATGTTACAGCGAAAATAAAAGAATGACCTTTATTTTTGCTTGGCAGTATTCATGTTTCCTAAAGGAATTTGGCTCATGGCTTGCTATCTACATTAATTTAATATCAATAAAACATGAAATATAACCAGAACTGTCAAACACAGAATTCTGCCAAATATAACATCTTAATATGAACTCTGCATTAAAAAGGCTATAAAATATTCATATTTTCTTATTTGAATCATATTTCATTGTCTATCCATGAGGTTTAGGTTATAAATTTTAAGAGGAACTAAATTTGTCAAAACTATGTAATTCATGCTATGATTTTTAAAGGAATATACAAAACTTCTGTAAACAAAAATAGTTGTGTTTACCTCTTTGGGCCATAAACATCAACTCTGATATAGTAGTTCCATCTGTATAAAATATAAAAATATTCTCTTACTGATCTTTGAATTTCTAATAAAACATTATTTATATTTCCAATTATGTTCTATCATTTGACTTACATTATGTTGTTTAATATACTCCTCTTTTATGGGTGAAACAAAATCAATTTATGAACAATATATATATACATATATATGTATATATATGTATGTATATATATATATATATATATATATATTGTTTGTTTGTAACATGGATCAGTGGTTCAATGGTTTGATAAGCATAATTTACATTGTACATATCCAATAACCTCATTTCTCCTGCCATAAATGTCCTAGTGGTAATGAGGGGCAGGCTAGATTCACTGAGATCTTACCATAACCTCTGCAATGCTCACAGCATTTACTTTGCTGAAGATACTTAGAGGACTGTTAAACTCCTGGTGCTATGTCACTAGATATAAAAGTATTCAACACAGACAAAACTATTCCCTTTAGTTCCAGTAAACTATCAGGATACAACAGCAACATAAAAAAAGCAGAAGTGTTTTTATACACATAAAACAATCTAGTTGAAAAAGAAATCTGGAATAATATGCAACCATGTTTACCTCAAAACACAACTGAGCAATAAATCAAACAAAGAGGTACAAGCCCTTTCAATTAGAACTTTCACAGACTAAAGAAGCAAGATAAGAAGACACTAGTGGATTGAAAAACAGTCTGTGTTCCTCTATTAGCCAAATCAATACTGTGAATGGTAGACTAATAATAACAGACCACAGACTCAATATAATACTCATCAAAATGCCAATGACATTCTTCATAGAAATAGTAAAAGTCTATCCTAAAATTAATATCAAAACACATAAGAACCAATACAATTCAAAACAGGAAGGCATTACATTAAACAGACATAGGCATTATATCACCTGGCCCTAAAGGATCCCACAGGGACATAATGATAAAAACAGCATGGTAGTAACACAAAAGCAAATGTATAAAGTAACAAACAGAATAGAATACCCAGATATAAACACACATGTTGATGATGTCTAATTTTACTTATAAATTCTTTTTTTTTTTTTTTTTTTT
>NW_022196910.1:31523534-31538934 GCF_008632895.1 Mastomys coucha | reverse complement strand
CTCAGAAATCCGCCTGCCTCTGCCTCCCAAGTGCTGGGATTAAAGGCGGGTGCCACCACCGCCCGGCTACTTATAAATTCTTAAATGGGAACTTGGAAATAGTATTTCATTGTTTTTTCATTTGTTTTTGATGGATTGTTAGTTTTTGAGATTTTCATATTTGAATACTTAATTTAAATAATTTCCACTCCTTCATCTCTCTACATAAGCTCCTTCTGTATCCGCAAGTGCATCCCAGCTTCATGACTTCTTCTTTAATGGTAGTGTGTGCGTGTAGTGTGTTTGTGTGTTTGTGTGTGAGTGTGTGTGTGTGTGTGTGTGTTGACAGATCACCACTTGCTATTGGATGACCAGTTAGAGATTGATCTTCCTTCTTTAAATAGCCATTAATTAACTGATCCACATTTTCTACTCTGCATCAGAATTCATTCAAACTCAATCGAGTGTTCAACAACTCTGCTGTTTGCTCAGTAATGGTTTTGTGTCATGGTCTCTATTTGTGACTACAAAGAAGTTTCCTTGGTGAGTTGTACAGCAATATTACAAGTAATAAATCTCCAACACTTCTGAACCTAAGGCTTAGGGATCATATAGAAGTGGTGGCAGAATTTCATGAGTCAGATGAACAGTATGTTTGCTGTGAAACTGCTTATCCTAGAAATGTCAAAAGTCCCATTAAGTTTCACCAACAGGGCTACCTACACATGGCATGAGCTCTGACAAGACCAATAGACATATTGACCTGAGACAGGGAAATATCATGAGGGTTCAACACTAGACAAAAAATTGCAAGCAACTGAAGAATGTTTAGAGCAGGAGAAATTGTCTTTCCCATGGAAGAGCCCACCATCACAGTACAAAAGTATAGAAACAATTTCAGAGTAGAACCCCACTAGGATACAAAACACACTCAAGATCTAATACATGCAATTCCATGATATAAAAATACCACACACATCAAACTGGGCTACTAATAGTAGTATAATAAATAGATAGTATACAGAATGAGAGAAAATATTAGCCATCTGTAATGCAGACAATATGTTAATATATAGAATATATTTAAAAATATCAGAAATAGACACTAACAAAACTGCCAACCAGTACCTGTGCCAATGGTACAAGTATGTTTCAAAACAAAAATTGCAAATTGTCAATAAATAATCTTACCAAGGCTCTGTCTATTAAAAGGAGAGAGTAAGAGAGAAAGAAAGGAGGAAGGCAAGGATGGAGGGAGGAAGGGAAGAAAGAAAGGAGGGAAGGAAAGAAAAGAAAGGAAGGAAAGACAGAAAGAAACAAAGAAATGAAAAAAATAAACAGAAAAAATAAAGAGAAGAAAGAAGGAAGGAAGGCATGAAAGAAAGAAGGAAAGGAAGAAATAAAGAAAGGGAGAAAGAAAAAAGAAAGGTAGAAAGAAGATAGAAAGAAAGGACGAAACAAAGGAAGGAAGGAAGGAAGGAAGAGAAAGAAAGAAAGAACAAGAAATACCACTCTTATTTTAAAGGAAACAAAAGATAGTGTTTTCTGAGGCACTTTGAGTGACTATGTCCTATGGAACAGAAACTGAGGTTACCTCAAATTTCATCTTCAAATGTGGAAACAGTTTAATGAAGTTTTATAGTTTTAGAGAACAAAGAAAATCATAATACATGCAAAATACATCATAAAAGTAGTTAGAAGAACATGGAGGGAGCTTTTCTTCAAGCCCGAGATGCAGTCTGATGACATTCTTAGCTTAGACTTCTGGAGCTAGTCATTTACAAAGGAAAAAATCTTCCAAAGGTTATTTTATCTGTTATTGTCCAATTTTAGTTCTGAGACAGACATGGGTAAGAAATTGCTGTTGAGGGGGTATGGGGCCTTGAAACTAACCCAAAATATGGCAAATGGCCTTTGGGCCTGGAACATTCCAATTTCAGCACAGTTCTGCAGTTTTAATCAATCAGTCTCTGCAGACATGGCTTCTTTCCAGGAATTCTTATTCATGGCTCAAAAAGAGAGGGTAGGAAAGTAATTGCACAAATTGAAAAGGGAGAAAGCACTAGTTACAAGTGGGTACACAGGGGGAGAGGCAAGGAAAGGGTGGCATAGGAAGAGGAGAAGAAAGATACAGTATTATGTGAACAATCTCTAGAAAATATTGGTTTGTAACATAACAAATTGTAATAAATTAAATTGAAATAACATTTTAAAAGTCCTTCCATTCAAGAAATGTGTATTTGAATGCTACCATGTGACCATAATACAGAAAACAGAATAGAATAAAGATCATGTTGTACAAGGGCAAGCCTTGAATCTCAGCATAGGGCCCAGGACAACACCCTACACTGAGTAATCTACGGCTTAAGCTTCTCTTCATAGCATTATATTAATCAACGAAAGATAAGAAAGCAGTATATATCAGACAACATATCAAAATTATCTATTCCCACATGTCTAATCAAAGCTTTCGCTCCTATTTTCTTTCAAGAAATCATTTATCTATGAATATTTTAAAACTAAAAGTGTACTTGATATACAAAATACAGGATTATTACACTGTTTTTCACTGTCATGAAATTTATTGTAATTTATAGATTTGTTTACTTAAACCCACCACAAGCAAAGTAATGAAATTAAATTCATTCAATATGTACTTTGATATTCATGTTTTCTCTATGCATAACTGCCTTGTTTGTTCTATACATAACTTCTATAGGGTAGATAACATTAATAAGTCCACTAGCGTAATGACTTGCTTTTTAGCAATCTGCAAAAAAAATCACACTCCCTAAAATTTTATATCATAGCTTATGTGCATATGGGGATTTTTATATATTCTTTTTCTAGAATAACTACAGAAACAGATTCTAACCCGTAAGTTTTACACTTAAGCAAATTATCTTTCCTCTTTGGATTTAAATGTAACTGACATGCAAAACATACTCTCAATTATAGCATAGCTCAGGTGTTCATTATGTGTTTCCATAACACAACAGGGGTGGCCCATCACATTTTATTGTACTTGGTTATTTTGCTACTAAACTCTCAGCAGGGCTCATGCCTATAATGACTTTTACTAACACCTAGAGAATGCAGTATAATTTCTAGAGCACAGTCATAACCTTTGCAGGGGGTGACTGATTGAGTAATATCTACAGAACTGAAAATAATTGAATGCCTAGAAAACTGAGATGGGCATACTCTTATGTAAGAGAAAGAAATTAAATAAATTGGAATACACTGTTCTCTTTAGTGAATTTACTGAAAGTAGATTCCATTCTCATATAATTGATCCTGGTTACAATAGATCCTGGTTATACTTTCCTATCTGACCACTTCTTAAAGTTCCTTCCCACCTTCCCTCCCTTCCTAATCTACTACTTTACTGTCTCGCTTTAGAAAAGAACAGGCTTCCAAGAGACAACAGCTAAACAAGACAAAATGAAATACAATAAGATGAAGCAATCTATCATATTAAAAAAAAGTTGGATATGGCAACCCAATAAGATGAAAAGAGACCTGAGAGCAGGTGCAAGATTCAGTGAATTACTTTTTTCTCACAGTTAAGTGAAAATTGTAAGATTGTGTGTGTGTGTGTGTGTGTGTGTGTGTGTGTGAAGATGTGGTAAAGACCCCATATAGACCCTGTGATTGCTGCTTCAGTCTCTGTGAGCTTACATACACCTTGCTTTGATGTTGCAGGATAATTGATCACTGTGAACACCAAGCTTGTGCTGTCTACAGAATAAAAGCTGATTCTACATGCAGGGTAGCTCACCCTTTGTACATACCTTTAATCTCAAGTAATAAAGGTAAATTTAGTTTGTAGAAGGAAGCATCCAGGTTAAAAGTGATGTCTCATTGAGTGGATAAAATGGCAAATCTTGTATATAGGACAGAATAGGTCACTCTCAACTCTCAAGAGAAGATCTAGGAAAGAGAAGCTACTTAAGAGAGCAGTGCAGAGAGGAAAGGAAAGAATAAGAAGGCAGTTTTACAAAAAGAGTTCTACAGTGACAGGTTGTTTCTATTCTCTGGTTACAGTAAGCACGATTGAGTAAGTTTTCTTGTGGTAGCATGAAGTATCATTTGTGCTTATGCCCAAGAGTGTACCTCAAGACAAAATGGTTCTCACCTTTTGCAAGAATCATCACATAGATTTCCATAGTGTCTGTACAGGTTTGCATTCCCACTAGCAAAGGAAAAATATTCTCCTTGTTCCACATTCACATCAATATGATCTGTTTCTTATGATATTGATCTTGGCCATTCTGGCAGGTGTAAGATGGAACCCCAACATGGATTGATTTGCAATTCCCTGATGGATAAAGATGTTGAACGTTTCTTTAAATGTTTCTCAGTTATTAGAGATTCTTCTGTTGAGAATTCTCTGTTTAGATCACTAACCCATTTTTTATTAGATATTTTCTTTACTTACATTTCAAATTTTATCTCCTTTCCTCATTTCCCCTCCAAAATCTCCCCTATTTTATCCCCCCTCCCCTTGCTCACTAACCCACCCACTCCTGTTTGGCTGTCCTGTGATTCTCCTTCACCAGGGCATCAAGCCTTCACAAGACCAAGGGCCTCTCCTCTCATTGATGTCCTACAAGGCCATCCTCTGCTACATATACAGCTGGAGCCATGGGTCCTTCCATGTGTACTCTTTGGTTGGTGGTTTAAACCCTGGGAGCTCTGGATTTCTCTGTCTCCTGAGAGGCTCTGCCAGTGCCTGACAAATTCAGAAGTGGATGCTCACAGCCATCTATTGGACTGAGCACAGGGTCCCCAATGGAGGAGCTAGAGAAAGAATCCAAGGAACTGAAGGGTTTGCAGTCCCATAGGAGGAACAACAATAGGAACCAACCAGTACCCCCCAGAGCTCCCAGGCATCAACCCATTTTTAAATTGGATAATTAGGTTTGTTGTCTAGTTTCTTGAGTTCTTTACATATTTCAGATATTAGTACTCTATCATATGGGTGAGTTATTATTTTTCCATTCTATAGGCTGCCTCCTTTTCCTATTAAAAGTGCCATTTGTCTTACAGATACAAATTTTCAGTTTCATAAATCCCATTTATTAATTGTTGATCTCAATTCCTGTGCTATCAGTGTTCTGTTCAGAAAGCTTTCTCCTGCGCTAGTGCATTTAAAGCTAATCTTCAATTTCTTTTCTATCATATTTGGTGATTCTAGTTTTATGTTGAGTTCTTTGATGCACTTGGGCTTAAATTTTTTTCAGGGTATTAGATAAAGATCTATTTACATTCTTCTGTATATACAAACACAGTTATAACAGCACCATTTGTTGAAGATCCTTTTTTTTTTTTCAATGTATATTTCTGGCTTCTTCATTTAAAAAAAATCAGAATTTATGTTTGGTTCTTCAATTCAATTACATTCTGTTGATCAATATAATAGTTTTTATGCCAATATCATATTTTTATTACTATAGCCCTATAGTACAACTTGAAATAAGTGTTAAGATCTCCAGCACTTTTTTTTCATTTTTTATTAGATATTTTCTTTATTTACATTTCAAATGTTATCCCCTTTCCTGGTTTCCCCTCTGAAAACACCCTATTCCCTCCCTGCTCCCCCTTCTCACCAACCTACCCATGCCTGCTTCCTGGTCCTGGCATTCCACTACACTGGCGCATAGAGCTTTCACAGGACCAAGGGCCTCTCCTCCCATTGATGACCATAGGCCAC
This sequence comes from Mastomys coucha, assembly GCF_008632895.1. NCBI lineage: Eukaryota > Metazoa > Chordata > Mammalia > Rodentia > Muridae > Mastomys > Mastomys coucha. The sequence goes on along the minus strand of NW_022196910.1, from coordinate 31,533,239 downwards.
CCTCTGCTACATATGCAGCTAGATCCATGAGTCCCTCTTTTTGTACTCTTTGCTTGGTGGTTTAGTTCCTGTGAGCTTTGGATGTAATGGTTAGTTCATATTGTTTTTTTCTCCTATGGGGCTTAAAACCCTTCAGCTCCTTGGGTCCTATCTCTACCTCCTCCATTAGGGGCTTTGTGCTCAGTCCAATGGTTGGCAGAGACTGAAGAAATGACCATCCAGAGACTTCTCCACCTGTGGATCCATCCCATATACAGTCACCAAACCCAGACACTATTGTGGATGCCAACAAGTGATTGCTGACAGAAGACTGTTATAGTTGTCTCCTGAGAGGGTCTACCAATGCCTGACAAATACAGATGCAGATGCTTGCAGCAAACCATTGGACTGAGCATAGGGTCCCTAATGGTGGAGCTAGAGAAAGGACCTCCAGCACTTTATAAAAAATTGTTCAGGATTGTATTGGGTATCCTCTATTTCCATATGGCAGTAAGAAATGACATTTCAATATCTGTAATAATTTGTGTTGGATTTATTATAGTGATTTCACTGATTAATACATTGATTAATCATGTATCCAGATAATTAGCTGAAAAGATTATCAGTTGCAGGAGTTCTCTAGTGGACATTTTGGGAACACTAATGTATACTCTCATATCATCTGCAAAAAGGATACTTTGATTTCTTCCTTTCCAAATTATATTCCATTCATTTCTATCAGTTGTCTTATTGCTCCAGCTAAAACTTCAAGTACTATATTGAGTAGATGTCGGGAAAGTGGAATCCTTGTCTTGTTTGTTTCTTTAACAAACTTGGTTGCTCTGTGTTTGAGGCATAGATATTAGGAATTGAAATGGCAATTGCCTACCCCAGCCATAGTGGCCAGAGATGCTCAAAGACACAGTGCCACTACAATGGGCAAGTGTGTGATGGAGAAATGGGAAAGATGGAGTACATAGTGGAGTAATGGACTAGAAAATAATGCCAAGGGGTTCGTGTACTGTGAAGATAGAAACAGAGACTGTCTGGCAGTGAGCAACAAGTGCATATAAGAAAGCCGTGCACAGGTCTTTTTCCAGGTTGCCACCAAAAGCCATGTATGAGGACATGCAAATGGGGTCATTATATATGTCTGTGGCCTGAGTTACCATCAAGGGTCAATAGGATGTCTAAGGAGCAACCATCTGGGATATCTACATGAGAGGATATCTGAGGGTGGTGCTACTGAGGTAGACATACTAACTTGAGTGTCCTGTGATGCCACCTAAGGACACTGGGATATCCAGGTGCATGGTGCTGTAGGGAACTATAATTGCATCTGTTGTCCTATAGCACCTGGGGTGTCTGTTGCTATGTTGATTTACTGGGCCTATGTTACCACCAAAGGCCATGCAGGTGTTCCTGATTTGAACTGCAGCCTGAGTTATTGTATTGAGCTTTCCCTGCCCCTTGACAACCAATACACAGAGAAATCTGGCCCCACCCCTGACCTAGGCAACACAGTAGAGCTGATCCCAGGAGAAGGGAACAGGGGAGCCAGTCTGAGAACAATTGGCTCTGCCACTTATCTGCGTTAAGGTGGCATGGGTGAAGGAAATATGCACACCTCGCTGCATGCCTTGCCACCTAAGGTAGGCAAGAGTGCTGGCCCTAAGATATGTGAGCAAGAGAACTGGCCCGGGCTCTCATGGACTGTAACACTAGAGATAATGGGCCCTGAACCTCACCTTGGTAGCATAGTACAGTTGACCCTGGTGGCAGAGGATGGAGTGTTGGCTCAGAGGGCTTGAGCACAGGAGAGCTGTCCCTGTATCTTGTCTGCCATGGAGAAGCATGGATTATGGAGAGATGCTTTTCTCTTGTCATTCCCAGCTGTAAGTGGGAGGGAAGAGAGCTGACCCCTAGGTCTTAAGAGCTGGAGAACTGTCCCAGCCCCTTCCTGGCTGAAGCACTCAGGTGAACAGGCCCTATATCTCTCCTTGGAAGCAGACTAGAGCTAGCCCTGGTGGCGAAGGAGCAGGTAAGCTGGCTTGAAGATGTCAGAGTAGGATGAGTGGCCCTACTCATTTTTAAGTACAGCATTGTGTGCTCTAGTTAGGGCAGTGCTTGGGAGCTCTACCAGATGTTTGGGGAGAAGAAATAATGTTGGTCTGACCAACTCAGTTACATCCCAGGCCCAAATCAGGGTTTAGAATTGGCCAACCCAAACATCTACCCAATCTATGCTATTGTGAAGTATGTGAAAGGACTGGCCCTTGGATACAATGATGAAGGATCTCTGTGACACAGGAAAGCAATAGGATATTAGAGAGGACGTCCAAAAGGATCCAATATAGATATATTGTAACAGAAACCAGAGAGTTTGAAACAGACCAATGACTCACTGCAATAAACATTCGAAAGTAAAGTTTGTGGACAAAAGTATATACATAGTACAACTTCCACAATGAGATGTTTTTTGTTTGATTTGATTTTGTTTTGTTTTATTTTTATTCTATTATTTTTTTTCATGGGTAGGATGCAGTGGCAAAGGGTGAATATAAAGCAACAGGAAAATGAGTGGAATTGGGGGTGTATGATGTGAATTCACAAAGAATCAAAAGTTCATATAAAAATAATAGAAACGCCATCTTGGTGGATTTTTTTCCTTTGATATGTATGTTAGTGTCTTTCCCTAGTTATTTTGACTAGGTTTGGTTTGAAGTCTATTTTACTGGATATTAAATTGATATACTAGCTTTAAGTCCATTTTCTTGGAATATGTTTTTCAACCCTGTACTCTAAGGTAGTGTCTATCACAGATATTGATATGTATGTCTTGGATGTAGTAGAAAACTGGATCCTCTTTTTGCAGCCATCCTGTTAGCCTGTGTCTTTTTGTTGAAGAATTGATACTACTGAGAGTTATCTGGCATCAATATGAGGGGAGGCCCTTGATCCTGTGAAGGCTTGATGCCCTAGTATAGAGGAGTTCAAGGGCTGTGAGATGGGAGTTGGTAGGTGGGTGGAGGAGCACCCTCATAGAAGCAGGGTAAGGGGGGGTGAAATAGGGGGTTGCACAGGGGAAACCATGAAAGGGCATAACAATAGAAATGTAAATAAATAAAATATCCAATTAAAAATAATAATAATAAAAACTTATCAATGATCAGTGGTTGTTGATTCCTGTTATTTTGTTGTTGTTTCTGTTGGTTCTAGTGTTGGTTACACATGTGTCAGTGAATGTGTTCGTTCATGGGTGCATGTTTGTGTGTGTGTGTGTGTGTGTGTGTGTGTGTGTGTATGTGTGTGTGAGTGTGTGTGTGAGTGTGTTTGTGTATGTGGGTGTAGTGTTTTAGTTTTTATGTTACAAGATGACTTTCTTTTTTCATATAGTCTTTTTGGTGTTCTGTATGCTTCTAATATCTTGATAAGCATATCCTTCTTTAGGTTAGGAAATATTTTCTTTATGATTTTGTTGAAAATATTTTCTCTGGTGGTGACCTGGGATTCTTCCCTTTCCTTTATTCATATTAGTCTTACTTTAGTCTTTTTATAGCATCCCTAATTTCTTGAATGTTTTGTATCAGAAATGTTTTGGATTTAACATTTTCATTGTCCAGTGGATTAATTTCTTCTATGGTATCATCATCTCTTTTACATATCATGTATTTAGTTGGTCAAGTTTTCTTCTGTTATTATTGTACAAATTCTCAAATTGTTCATTTTCAAAATTCCATGCTTGTGTTTTATATTGATTACATTTCAACTTTATATCTTAATTAGTTTCTTATAACTGTTAATTTGTGTTTTCTTGGATTTCTTTAAGAGAATTATTCTTTTTTGTATTGGTGTTTTGTGTTTGGCTTCTATTTCCTCTCCAGATAATCAGAGATTGTGATGACTGTTTCTTGTTTCCTTGGACTTCAAAGCTGCTGTATTCACACCTAATGTATGCTGGTGTTGGAGGGTAAGATGCTGGGTTGGATTGGAAGAGGAAAGATTGGAGGAAAAAATCTTTGTGGTCTCTTGGGTATGAGGTCAGGGAAAAAAAGGGAGACTATAGCATATTGCCTGTTGGGGATAGAGTTGGGGATGAGTTTGAGTAGATTGGATCCCAAGAGCAAGGAGAGAAGTGTGGGTCTGTCCTCAGCCTAGTTATTGCCCTAGGAGGAGTAGCCCTTGGGTTATCAGGAGATACCTGCTAGTGTTGGTGTCTGGTACAAAGCTCCAGTGATAAAAGGAAGATTAGAAGGGGAAGATCTATGGGATCCACAGGAGATGAGACTAGAGGTTCAAAAAAGACTGGCAAGAGCATTCTGCTGAAGAGCTGGGGAAGGTACTGGTGACTTGGATCTGGAAGAACAGAGAAGGAATATAGGCAAGTAGACTAATTTATTTTCTGGTAGAAATGGCCTGTTGATTAGCAGGAATGTCTGCTGGTGTTAAGGATTGGGATATAACAACTGAGTTGGGAGAGGGAGGCTCTGAGTGATGGGATGTGAGATCCTCCAGAGGTGTAGGAGGAGGGGAGATTGCAGCCAGTATTCTGTTACATTGTTAGGGCAAGAGTAGAAGATTGGATTTGAGGGGGTAAAGGAATGGTAATGGTGTCTTTTAGCTTACCCATTTTCTTGTTTTGCTTAGCTGGTGAGTTCCCAGTGAGTACCTGATGGTTTTAGGGGGTGTGATAATAGGGATGCACTGAACTTTCTGTCTTCAATATTTATTTCTCAGTAATTCAAAGAACAAAGACTATAACACATTTCTGAAGAGATACTCAAATTTCAGGAAAAATAATTCCAGAAAATGTTGACAACTGCTAAAGTGTTGAATATTCAAATTGGCTCTAATTGTGAATTTCTCATTTGACATTTTGAATTCAAAGATTTTAATTTACATTTGCTCATATGAAACAAGCTACAAATCCTTACGGTTTGAGTAATAAAGGCTAGGGTTGAGGAGATTTACTATGTAGGACAGATTAGAGCTCAGGAAAAGAAATAAAATGGGTATGAACATGCTTTTATATATGTATGTGGTTTGTCCATGTACATATATTGGGCTATTGAGACAAGACTGGCAGGATGTAAGTTATGTTAATGGCATGGTGGTGGTTTTACATTGCTTAAAAGTATTCAGCATTGAATTTTAGAAATCCTTTTTAAATTTTTATTCATTAATGTTAACTTTGTCTTTTATTCTATATTTTTAAGTGCCTTCACATTCTAATTTTTAGGATAGTTATAATAAGCACTTACACTTTATGTAATACCTTCAAATATCTACACTTTATTTAATAATATTTTAGAAACATAAGTTTACATATGGATGGCACATTAATTACACTGAGGTTCTACCTTTAAAAATTATGTTTTAGTGTGAAAACAGTTTAACTTACACATACATGTGATGCACCAAAAATACCAAATGGTGTAGTTCAGCCACGTGGTGCATGACAGTTTCCACTGGCAACCAACATGTTTATCTAGGAGAGTGGGGTTGTCATCCTATGCTGCTGACAGAATTGACTATAGCTACATAAGCATGTTAACATGTTTTTATAATTTGAACTATTTTGAAATACATTTTTTCTTTATTTACCTCACTAGACATACTTAGCTATATGCATTAGTTACGTTTCTCATCACTGCAAATAAATATCTGACATTAAACAATTTCATACAGGAAAGATTAATTTGGCTTGGAGTTTGAGTGAATTAATCCACTATGGAAATCACAGCATAGTGGCAGGTACAACTTTCAGCTGCGTGGCATGAAGAGGTTGCAGCTTGTGCGTATCTCTGTGATAAGAAAAGAATGAAAATGTCAAGTATCATCTGGCTTTCTCCTTTCCATTTATTCAGATTTGGACATGGCACTCAGCTATCAAAACTCGGGGAACTCTTTTCCGTGTAATTAATCTTGCATAGAAATACCCTGACATGTGTATCCAAATGCCTGTCTTACTAATATCTCTGGTATTCCTTAAGCCAACCAAGTGAGCAATATCAAATAATCATTGAAAATCTACCTCTAGCCACCTTGACATCAAACCACATTTTTCTAAACCACAACACTATGTAATAGTTAATAAAATATATGTTAATCAACACAGATCTTCTTTTCTTATGTAAGTAAACATTGAGTCAACCATTTCTTCTCATATGAATTTCTACATCCTATAAAAAGAGATATTATATACATTGTTACTGTACTTGGAGGAATAGATAAAATTTTCAGTACTAAATTATCCAGAGTATCCACTTTTATCTCAACAATTATATCTCATTTCCCTTTTGTTCTATGTCAAGACCCTGCTGACCAACACATGTGCTTATTCCATTTCAATAGCTTTCTCAATCCACAAATAAATCAAAAAAGTTCATTGTAATTGTTAGATGCCTCAAGGTTATTTTGTATGATAAAGGTAAAAAGGAGGCATATTCAAATGATTGACATAGTTTTGTTTCTGTAATTTCTTTTTATTGCTAATATGAAGAAAATATTCAGGTTACAGGTTTTAGAAGAATATCTCATTCAATTTTAATTTAAAGGTATGTAAATGCTTCTGAAGTATGAAAATCTACTTCTAGCCATCTTGACATCAAAACACATTGTGTTTTGCATAAACCATTGCAATTTCTTTTAAGTCATTCTCAAACATAGGAATGTTTACTTCCTGTAATTTTTAAATCAACACTTTCTGCATTTACACAATTATTTTTGCATAGAAAGCCACCAAAACTTAACAAATCATTATATATTGCTTGTCCTTTAGTTCCTCTTACCAGACCATACATGCTCAAATACAGTTTATAATTTGAATTTATATGAATACCTATTGCTTAGAATTGCAAGAAGCCACAATAGTATTCAGTAGTTTTTAATCACAGAAAAATCATCCTCATCTCTGACTCTGCACAGTCCATATTAGAGTATGGAAATCCCAGTCTAGGAACTCACAGAGTAAATGTCCAAAGATACTCATGTCCTAATCCTCAGAAACAGAAATGGCAGTAAGTTAGCTTGCAAAGAAAAACCAGCTTTGTAGGCATGGAATTGGGTAGCTGCTTATCTGATCTTTACATAGGGAAGTTATCCTGGTTCATCAGAATGGAGATAACATTCTCATGAAACCCTTTAAAAGAGATGGAAGAGGAGAGTACCTATGAAACATAGCCTAAAAAAGACACACACATCCAGTACTACTCCCCTTGGAGTAAGTGGATCGTAGAACACAGAACGGCTATTGAAGTGGAAAAGGTAAAGAACCAGGCTATCTTCACCTAAACCAAACTTGCATGCATCCTGACATTTTTATTACAGTAGCGTGACAAATGTCCTAATTTAGAAACCAGTAGGACTCCAAAGTAATAATGTATGTTGATTTAAGCCTGAAAGTATATTTCTTGATATCAAGAACAAAAATTCAGAGGTGTTAGAATATTTTGAGTTCCCAGGTCATGTTGAGTTCGGAGTTCTCCTTCACTTGACATCGTGCTGTTTCCAATATCTCTTATGGCTCAAGATTTTCTGTGTTGTGAACCTCCCCTTGTCCCCATACATATAAGGCCATTATTCCTTTCTGATTGCCCAAATGTAAGAGCCAGTTTTCTATAAAGAATAAAGAAATTCTGAGAAATCTGGACATTTCAAAATAACATAAGCTTACACAATTTTAACAACACTTCCTTTATTAATTGACAAAACACATATATTTAAAATTGCCAAAATCAAGTTTATTAACAAATCTACTACCTCATATATTTAAAAGTAACACACAAATGCTAATAGGGAGTTGTACTTTTAAAATAACGTAGACAAAGTGAAATGGAAATAAAGGAAATGATTTTCACAAGTAATGTGAATTATAAAAATTGCAACACAATTTCAGCCCCAGCTAGCCAACATCAATTGTACTAGTAAAACAAAGACTTTATTATAAGAGTGCTGGGTTCTTATGATGATGGGAGGATTTATCAGCCCAAATGAATCAAAACCCACAAGTTCTTAATTCAGAGATATCACAGAAACAGCCGTTAGCTTCCCTCTGACATTTCACCCACTAGGCTTCTATCTTCTACATTTCTCTCACTGTTGTTTTCTGAGTTCCCAAAGGATAGCACTAACCTCCTAGCATTTAGACTTTTCCAGCTGATAATTTCAAGAGATTTCACCATTCTCCCCAAAATACCATGCTCTGGTCTATCACAGCAATAACTTTCTCATTGGTATGAACTTCTGTCATAGTTGGGTTTCTATTATTGTGAACACTGATCAAAACCACGTTTGAGGACAAGGTATGTTAGCACAACCTTTTTCAAAATTTTATTATTATTAATATTATTATTTTGGGTTTTTGAGACAGGGTTTCTCTGTGTTGCCCTGGCTGTCCTGGAACTCACTCTGTAGACCAGGCTGACCTCGAACTCAGAAATCTGCCTGTCTCTGTCTCCCAAGTGCTGGGATTAAAGGAGTGTGCCATCACTGCCCAGCTATTATTATTATTATTATTATTATTATTATTAATTTTGCATCCGTCTATCCCTTTCACTGTTCCCAATCTGGTCACCCTCTCCCACAACCTTTTCCTCATCCTTCTCCTCTTCTCCTCTGAGCAGATAGAGACCCCATGGGTATCTGGGTATGTAACTCCCTGGTACTTCCTCTCTCACTGAAACCAGACAAGGTAGAAGCTATAAGAACATATCCCAAGAACAGGCAACTATTTTGGGGATAGTCTCAGAAGACCAAGCTGAACACCTGCTATATATGTGTGGGGATGCTTAGATCGAGCCTGTGTATGTTTTTTGGTTGATGGTTCAGACTCTGAGAGCCCCAGGGGTCTAGGTTAATTGACTCTGTTGGTCTTCCTATGGATCTTCTATCCCCATAGGGGCCTACAATCCTTCCTTCTATACTTCATTAGGAGTCCTCAAGACTAAACGTCCCTAAGAGTCATTGTTTGGCTATGGGTGTCTGTATCTGTCTGAGTCTCAACTCCAAATTTATCCTGTCTACAAGAAATGAAGGCATGGGATTGGAGCAGAGACTGAGGGGATGACCACCCAATAACTGGTGCAACTGAGACCCATTCCATGGGCAAAATCCAAACCATGACACTATTAATGATACTCTCAAATGATTGCACACAGGGGCATATTGTACTCTGTGAGGCTCCACCCAGCAGCTGGCACACATTTTAATATCAGCCCATGGAATAGACAGTAATAGCTCTCTGAGTTTGAAGTTACCCTTGTCTACAAAGAGAGTTCCAAATTCCAGGAGCAGGGGTTTGTTTCAAAATACAACAATAATATCAACCACCACCCCCTTCACGATCTCCACCACCACCATCACTAACATACTACCACAACAAAAACATTCAGGTAGGAAAGGGGTTATTTAGTTCATAGTTAAAACTATTATGGGAAGCTAGGGAAGTAGTTCAAAGAAAAACTGATGCTGAGACCATGTGCAAGCACTGTTTACTGTCCAGCTCCCTATGGCTTGCGCTCTCTGTTTTTACAAGTGTCCCAAGTCCACTTGTCCAAGGGTGGCATGGATCACAGTGATGATGCTGGAAACTAGATGACTAGGTGGAAGTCCATGATTCATACTGCCAGCTATTATTGCACGGAAGCTTGATTTGCAGTTTTTGTAGTGGTACCGATCACTGGGGGTGGGGGAGAGAGAGAGAGAAAGAGAGAGAGAGAGAGAGAG
>NW_022196910.1:31510984-31523278 GCF_008632895.1 Mastomys coucha | reverse complement strand
AGGGAGGGAGGGAGGGAGAGAGAATAAGAAACTATTGAAGAGAATCCTTAAAACTGTGATAAAAATGCTCAAGTGTAGATTTTCACAGTTGATGGCTTCTGTCAGGGGTGTTGGGTGGGGCATGGTAGGAATCAATTATCTTTAGCTGACTGGACAATTTGAGTTTGGACCATGATCCTATGAGTATATGGGCAACACAAATTGGACATGTTTTTTGTTTGTTTGTTTACTTGCTTGCTTGCTTTGTTTTGATTTTCCCTTTTCTTTTTCTTAATTAATTAATTGAGGATTGACCCTAGGTTGAAAAGTGGACCTGAGAGGAATATGATATGTGTGTGATCAGGGTGCATTGTATGAAATTTCTAAATAATTAATAAAAATATTACATTAGGGGAAAATGCTCTACAGACTTATATACAGGCCAATCTGGTGCAGAAAATTTCGCAGTTGAGGTTTCTTTTCTCACATAAGTTTAGTCTGTGTCAAATTTACAGTGACTACCAAGCATATAGAGAGTACAGTCAGTATACATGTATTGAAATACCATGTGATATTCATATATATGTACATTATATACATATATATTACATATATAATATATATATAATATGTTCTTGTATTTCAGCTAGGTATATTTTACTTTTTAATTTTAAAGTCATCTGGAGTCTATTGAGGGTTTTTTTTTTAATGTTATCTAACTTCAGTACGAATTAAATGAAGTAATGTCTCAAGAACGATTTTATCTGCCATACTTTTCAGATGAGAAAAGTTATATTTGCATGTTAAGGTCACTTCAAATAGTCTTTCTATAAAATATCAGTAATTAATGCAATGAAGCAGGAAGCTTTTGCTTTTGGTCCTGAGGCTAAGTTGTGACCTTCTGTGCTAAAAGTTTTAGTTGGAGCATTTAATTCTTTCATTCTATATATAATTATGAAAGGATTTTGACATTTTAATACTTTCTTATATTACCTTACTGTATAAGAAAATGTAATTTGAAAATTAAAACTCCTTTCAAATAACAAAAGGTAAAATACTATGCTTTTTGTGGCATTCCTACAATGATTACTACAATTAATCATTTTCTCAGAGATAAGAATATTCTTCATTTGGCTTTTATCAGACACATACATTTGAATATTTCAAAGATAATGAATAATTCAAAAACATATGAAACAGACCCACAAGTCAAACCAAGAGTGAAAAATGACAATTCTGAAATTCACATGAATGTCTTGTTTCATTCATAAATTTGTGTAATTTTCCTGTTATGGCTTTTTAAAGCATTACAGAAGCAAACCTATCATATATGTTTTTAACTGTTCAAAGAGTATGTTGATGATATTTAAACAGGGAATATACTATACTTGGGACATATACAAGTGAATAATGAACAGAGCTCCATATAGGGATTTTGTTAATGACTGTCGCAGGTTACTGTCCTGTTTTTTTGGTACCATAGCAACTCAGATTCAGATTCAAGAAACAGTTTTATCTTACAGCTGAAGACACAGTTTATTATGGCCGGGGAGCCAAAGTAGCTGGCCACATTGCATCCATAATTAAAAATACAGAGAGGGATAAATGTACTCTATGCTCAACTAGCTGTCTTCAGCTCAAGAACTTCTTCCATCTATAGGGAAGGTAAGTCTTCCCATATCAATCAACCTATTTAAGATAACACCGTATTGATATGTCCAGAAGATTCTCTCCCAGATGACTGCAAATGTTAAGTTGACAATTAGCAGTAGCTATCCTGACCTCTTTCCATTGCTGATACAAATACCAGAAATAGCCTGAAGACAAGATATTTTTATTTTGTATAAAAACTATAATGAATTTCATCTCATGATTAGATGAAAATATTACTTGTTGCCCCCCAGTTGAGGGAGGAGGAAGACAACACGCTATAGCTCAGATGTTTGCACAGAACATGTGGACAAAAGCTTAGATGTGAACAAGAGAAGTAGAAGCCTGGGGTACTGTCACCTTCTTCAAGGGCAAGGTACCACTAAAGAAAGCCTTCACTGGGTGCCTCCTCACGAAATGCTCCACCATTTCCCAAGAAAAACACGCAATGGTGATCTTGCATTTAGCACATGTATGTTTGGGAGCTATTTTATATCCAAACTGTATGTATATATTTGCTATATGTTGCTGTGATAAATACCATGACTAAAATTAATTAACAAAAAGTTTTATTTTATCCACAATGAAAGGAAGTCAGGGAAGGAACTCAAGGCAGAGACGTAGAGGCACAACTGAAGCAGAGACCATGGGGAATGCTACTTACTAGCTTATTGTTAAAGTATTTGCATCTCAGCAATCTACTTTGCTCTCAGATGTACTGCCTCTAGAGTTCTATTGGGATAGTGTGTTGCCTTCCATGTATAATATTCAAACAAATTTATTTGTGTGGGTAGATGATAACACAAACACACACACACACACACACACACACACACACACAACTATGATCAGTTATTTCTTAGCAATGGCCCACTTTATGGTACCTCCTTCTTTATTAGTTAAGTTTCTGTGGCTGTGATAAAATATCATGAGCAATAAAATTTATACTTGGACTCATTAAGTTGAAAGGTTGGAGTCCACGTTGGCCAGGATAGCAAGGTAGTAGTTCTTCCAGTGAAACCATACATCCTGAACATCTCTCAATAGCACCATCAACTGGGGAACTGAGTGTTCAAATGCCCCATCCTATATGGGACATTTTTTACTCAAACCAGCCATCATAGAGCAAGAAGAAATAAACAGATTTCAAAGGACTGGAGTGGACAAAGAGAAACATGTAGGAGAGGGTGAATAATTACATCCAAGTAATATATTTTATTGTTATTCAGATTGGTGAGTAGACTCACACTTTCTGAATTCTTTTTCCAATCTAAAGTAATATTAAGATAACTGTGAATGAAAAAAAGGGAAAGTTGAAATAATGGTATATGAGGTGCTACATGTACAGCTGCTGTACATGAAAGGCTGGGGTTAGAGGGATGCCTGAGTATGGGAGTTTGTCAAGAGAATGGTTACTAGGTAATGGTATGTGAATTTGGTGTTTTCATAATCTCCACTTTGAGTGTGTACCTTTTGAAAATAGCTTTCTGAGTATATGGATATTTAAAAGAAAAAACTACTAGAGTGCTTTTTGTCAAACACATGAAACTAATTAACCATTTTATAATACCAAACATTAGAGGTCAAAGTGATGCTTAATTACTGAGGGAAAAACTACTATATTCTACTATAATTCACTTACAGTGAACTGCTAGGGAATGGCAATGAAGCTTTCAGAACAGCTCTATCTGTGTAGATCTATCTCAGCAGAAGTGCAGGCTGGATGGGAGGCAGAGTGACATATTTTTATATTATCATGTCAGCATCATCTTCCTGTGAGTTTCTGGACCTAAACTTTTGTTTAATAAGTCCTTTCCTAATGATGCTCTAATGTTTTTTTTAAAAGCCTCAGGAAATATTTACAGCTGAAACCACACTCCATATCCCAACTACTTGTTTTATTAAACTCAGGCCAAGTGCTGATAAAACACAATTTCTAAAAGTTACCTAAAATAGAAATGTTCTTTGTTATGCATTTTAAGGAAATTGAAGGGTTTTTTTTAAAATATTTTTAAATGGGAAATAAATGTTTTTTTTCAAATATCTTACATGTCTTACAAATTGAAGGAAAATATGTTTTAAGGTACTTTGCAATGCATTGTTAATTTACCTAAGAAATTATTCCTCAAGGAATCTAAACATGTGTTTCTAACTAAACTGATTACTTTACATGCTTCACAATCTATAACAATAAAAAAAAAATCTTGAATCCACAGGCTAATTGGCCACAATTGTCTCTTGGGTCAGAAACCACAGCTGTGCATATACATTAAACCAAATTATGAGGAAGGAATAACAGATATCAGCAAATATGTCTGTCATTTTGTGTTGAATGGGATGAGAATGTTTAAATGTTTCCTCTCCCCCCTTCTTTCCATTCATAGACCTATCCACTCTGTCAATGAGTAATGAGTTGCTATTCCTTAGGCTTTTGTTTTCCTTTCCCATTTCTTTTGCACTCCCTGATCATATTTCTTCCCAATGTCGACTCAAGTTCTTGACACACTTTGTACTGCCATTCGGAGACAGATCAGGGAAACAAACACAATTCTACTGATGCAGTATTTTCATTAAAACTGAGGTCTATTTTTAAAATTATTTTATTTATTTACATCCCAGTTCTTGCCCTCCCCACTTCCAGTCCCCTCTTCCATAGTTCCTCATTCCATTCCTCCTCCCCTTGCCTTCAAGAGGATGCTACCCCTGCCCCCCGCCCCAGGCATATACACCAGCCCTTTTCCTTCATTGGGGCCTCAAGTCTCTCAAACACAACTTCTCCCACTTGGGCAGGCCCTTGTTTGCTCCTGGTTGGTGGCTCAGTCTCTGGGAGCTCCCTGGAGTCTGGGTAAATTGAGACTGCTGGTCTTCTTATGGGGTTGCTCTTCTATTCAGCTTCTTCAGTCCTTCCCTTAATTCAACTATACAGGTACTCCACTTTGGTCTAAAGGTTGGGTGTTAAGTATTTATGTCTGTCTCACTCAGTTGCTGGTGCAGCCCCTCAGAGGACAACCATGTCAGGTTCCTGTCTATAAGCACATCATAGCATCAGTAATACTACCAGGTCTTGGTGCCCCCAATTTCCCATGAGATGGATCTAAAGTTGGGCTGTTCATTGGACTACCTTTCCTTCAGTCACTTCTCCATTTTTGTCCCCGCAGTTCTTTTAGACAGGAAAAATTCTGGGTAAGAAATTTTGACTGTGGATTAGTAACACTGTCCTTCCACTTGAGGCCTTGTCTATCTACTACTGACAGTGGAATCTTTGAGTTCCCTCTCACCAATATTGTGCATTTTGGCTAAGACCACCCCCACTGAATGCTGAGAGTCTCTCATCTCTGGGTCTCTGGTACTTTCTAAAGGGTCTCCCCATCTTCCACCTCCTAAGGCTGCTTATTTCCATTCCTTCTCCTGGCCCTCTGGGCTTCTCTCTTGTCACACCCCTATACCTGATCATGATCGCTTTCCCCTCTGACTTTAGGGATTTGAGGATTATCTTGAATCAGGAAAATGAAGAAATGTAAGAATGAAAATAATGATATTTGCTGAATGATTTTTGCTATTTTGAGATACTTCTCTGTTTGGGCTAACCTATTCTGAAATGTCTTAGGATTTACCTCTCTGTGTCCACAATTCTGAGTTTACAGTCAAATGCAGCCAGAGATGTGTGGTACTGATAATTTTTGCTAAGGTCCATCATGCTTGCAGAGTAAACACTTTTACACATTGAGCCATCTCTTGTGCTCCTAGAATATTTTTATTTTCTTAGAAAATTTAGAACTCAATCTTTCCATTCTATTGGGACTTATTAATTATGTGCACCACAGTGTCATTATTTATTACTGTTTTCTATTATTTTATCACTACTTATCAAGTTAATATTTATTTTTATTACTTAATAAAGAATTTTATATTTTATAAAAAGTGAATCAAAGAATTGAGTACTTTCTAACGTCCTTCCACATTCTTCCAGAGAAATATATTTAGTAGAACTGCCTTTTAATAACATATTGCAGTGTGGCATATATTTATTACAAATTCACTAGCAGCCTGTTAAACATATTAATGACTAGAATACGTGTGATAGAACAGTGTGCTGCACAAAGAAGTCTGAGGATTGATGCCAAGGGCAACCATCTGTTTATTCAGAGGCATATTTTGCCAGAGGCCATTACCTTAGTAACTTCTTGGCTCACTGTATAAACATCTAAGCCTCAAATTTAAAATTTGGTTTTGCTCCCACTTATGCTAGCTTCATCTTACAAATGTGAAGATACAATTAAAGAACACATAGTAAGAAATAAAATCAATAATTACTTGGGTTTATATACTAGAAATGCATATGTTCATTTGTTGTTAAACTGAAATGGTTTTAGTTTAACATTCATAGTTATTATATTAATTTTATTCCTAGGTAATTGCAAATAAATCATGTTATGTGAAAAATAAAACTGACAATCAAGAATAAAGATAACTTCTGGAGATATTATAAATAAAGTTAAATAATAGATTCCAAAGTATATTTTAATGGTTCCTAGACAAAAAAAAATGGTGTGTATAGTAAGAACTCATACAATATAAAATTGCTAATAACATAAAAAAAGCACAACAAACAAAACTCTATATAAAAACCTGATAAATTTAGACTAGGTAAATGGGTAGGAGATCAGAGGAAAGTACATAGATGACTGATTATAAGCAAATCATTACATCAATTAAAAGAAGATTAAGGTAATATACACAAAGGAGTTCATTCCACTGGTAAAATAAATATTGAAATAATGCTTTTGATAATATTTCTGATATACAGACCACAATTATCTTCACAAAAATAAAGTTTAGCAAAGCATTTGTGGAAAAAAAATAATCATAATCTTGAGGAGAAAGAAGGTTTACCTCAACTCCAACATAAGGCTTGAAAAGAGTCCCTGGTATGCTAAATACCTTCCTCTTGTGGTATGCAGGGGGAGCCTTCTCCTAGATTGACATAGTTTTCTTTAAAATTATTTGTTTTCTCATGCCATATTGCATCTGTGTCCAAGAGTTTTTCCTAGTAGTTGAACACTGTCTTCGTGCTTCTAGTACAATTGGTTTTTGAAACAGTATCATAAGTTTAGTATAAAAGGGAGCTCTTTTTTTCATTTTAAGTTATAAGGGAATACATCTCTTATGTAATTTATACAATGCCAAATTAGGATAAAATGTAAGTAAATTAAGCATTAGGTAAAAATAAAATTAAAATCCCTCTATGTTTCCATAAGAAAAAACTAAGTAATGACGAAACAAAGATGAAACTAGAATCCCGTGTTGATCTGATCTCAGAGTTATTTAGAATTTTTTCATTTTATTACTAAAATAAATATGTATTTTATACTGATTTTTAGCTTTATTATATAATTTAATATCATTTACTAATATTCACTTATGTACACTTAACATTTCTAATTAATTAACATTTCTAATATATTATGTCAATGATAAAGAATTGCTTTTTAAAAATTACTGCATTAAATAATATAAATTTTATAACCACAAAGGAGTAAAATTAATTCCATAACAATCTCTCATGGTTAAGTATTTTTAAGTAATTTAAAATAATTTAAATTAAATTGTTTCAAAAGTAATTCTTCAGTAGAATCACTAAGATGATTACTAGTCAATGTTCCACACACTTTTTCAAACTTTGACATGCCTTATCTCAGTGAATAAAAATATGCTGTTGTACGATTCTCTGGAGGCTAAACAGTTTCATGTTTCAAACTTAATGTGTGTGATGAGCTTTCATGTCTTATGTACAATACATGGGTATTCTCAAGCCTGAGGCTGATACGAACCTGAAGATTCGTGCCAATGGGTTATACATCATCATTGATCAGAGGTGACAATCATACACACATTTTTCCTCCTTTCTACCAATTAAATTACAAAAAGAAAAAAATTAATTTATCAAAGTTCTTTTATGCTATGTATATGGATAAAAATAAGTGCAAATAATAAACATATAACATATACATATTTTTCTACACAGGTACTATGATGTCAAAAAATAGTTAAAATATGTATGATTTTCTTTCAGAGCTTTAAAATATTAAATACAAATATTTGAGCACTTGAGTATAAATTCAAGATCAGTAAATGACATGTGATGTTAAACATCAAAATAGTAGCACTTGCTTTTTTTAAAAAAAAACTTATTGACATTGAAACATAAAATAATACTAGATGATATTATCATTTGAACTTTATGGTTTATATTAAGTTGCTGAAATTTTTTATTTCAATTTAAATTTTGTAATTCCTTTGTATGAGTTCATGTTATTATAAGAATAACATAAACAGTAGTGTAGTAAAACTGGATGATTTCACATCCTATATGAAAAGAAAATTCATTATTACAGTCTTCTATTGTTAGAAATATTGACTGATCCTGGGGATCAGAAGTAGATGTTTCATGTAAAGAAAAACTTAGAGTCTGAGTAAAAGGAACAGTAAAGGAGTGAATACGATTTGTTAGAAGAAATTTGAAATGTTTTTTTTTTTAATTTTTGTTTGGCAAATCCATTTTTAAACAACTTTTGGATCAATTGTCAATTAGGACTTCTCTAATAATTTACTATCATTTGGTAATTTCTGATTAGTTAAACAGAATGAACCTTCTACTTTGTTCAAATGAAGGATATGGGTGGAAGTGGTCAAATGTTTAACTCACAGGAGCTCATTAAACTAGAAACTAATTAAAATTTCTTAACCCATCTTCTATAGATTTAATAGTGTAACTAAAATTTTGGTAAGATTATAAATGTTCTCAAATGTTTCAATGCTGTATGCACTATCAAAGTACCCATTTATTATCATCCATGTGTTAGTGATAATAGTTGTAGTTCAACATTCATACACCATACATGTATCATTGTTTAAAGCTATTCTTGGAAAACACTGTTTCTTGTAATACCTATTAAATACTTCACAGCCACACAGAAAGCAAATAAAACATGATACATGATACTGTTCAATGTTTTGCTAGAACTCCTTTCTCTCTCTCTCTCTCTCTCTCTCTCTCTCTCTATATATATATATATATATATATATATATATATATATATATATATATATATATCGAGATTGATTGATTAAACTAAAACTAAAACTAAAAATTGACTAAACAGTCTTGAAGACAGAGTGAGAGAAAAATTCTAGTGAAGGAAAGCTTTATTTAAAAAAAGTAGAAGATAAAATTAAAACCTAAATAGAACACAAGAAAATCAAAGGAAGAGGCATGTTTTATGTTGAAAAATCAATCAGGAAAAAATGCATGCTTTCTGTTATTTTGGTTATTGCTCAAAGAAGAAAAAGTAACTCTGGAGGTTAAAGTAGTTTTACTTGAGAGCAGTTTGTTGAAGAAGTTGATAATACAGGATAGCCCGAAACAGACTCTCAGAATAGTTTACCTTGGACAAGATGTCTTTAGCTTTTCCAGATTACCTACTCTCATTTCACACTTAAGATAGATCTATTAAATCTAAATGAAAGGTAGTTAATTACTGCATAACTTACTATACGACAACCATATTTCCCTATGAGTTAAAGGGTGCTAAAATTATCTACAACTACAAAGTAAAGTTTATCCTTTCTGTGATGGAGATACCATTGAAAATTTAAAATAAGGTGAAGAAAGAGCAGTGAGGTGACTCAGTGGGCAAAATTGTATGCTACCAAGTCTGACAACTTGAATTAGATTTCCAAGACTCACATAGTGAAAGGTAAGAACTGACTTCCACAAGTTATGTTTACACACACACACACACAAATGTACATGCAAATGCATATGCACATACATATATATCAATCAATGAATTCAAAAAATAAAATGAAGTATTTGTCATATGTTTCTGACTATCACACATAGGTCCAATGAAGAAAGTGCTGTAATTGCTATTCTGGCAAAAAATGTAAGGATGTGGTTGAAATATGCATCATTTATTTTTCTTAATTTTTAATTATTAGTATTATATAGTTTATATAATTTTATAGTAATTTTAAATAAAATTACATGATACATTTTTAAAATATAGCCTATTTTATTAATTTTTTTCCAGAAAGTCATAAGATATCATGCATTTGAGGATGGATATTCAAAACTGACTTAACTTCTAACTGAATGAGAAAAATTTTTGCTGAAAGATTTTTTTTTCAAAAGTGTTCAAAACTGTATGAGAATTCTAATTATTTTCCTTTGCACAGTTACTTCTGAGGGCTCAGAGAGACTGCTCAGCAAGCAATTCAACTCACGTGAGGCTCTTACACACAAATTTTGTCCAGGTTGTGATACACACATGGTAGTTTACAATTGTCTGTATCTCTGGTTATAGGATATGTGACACCCCCATCTGGCCTCTATAGACATCAGGCATGCACATGGTACATATGTATACAAACAAGGAAAACACCCAAACATATAACATAAGAACAAATAAAACTAAAACAAGCTAGTCTATGGAACCCTTCAAACTGCTCAAGGAAACCCCTGAGAACCAAAACAACCAAGGCAGTATTGATAAAGTAATTTGCTCCTAGTAAATTGTGATCTGTATGAGCTATGACTTGTATAACAAGTTTCAGTACTTGGAGAAAACAAATCATAAATATGTGTACATAGCAACTGCTTCATGTTCTTATTTCATTTTACTAGATGCTCATAAATTGTTTGTACCATAAAAATCTACTCAAGCCAATACTAGCAGACATAAATTCCTTTGTTATGTATGGGAGGAAGTGCTTTGAGAGTAGAATTGATTGGTGCATTTCAAGATGTTTTAAAGAAAAAAGAGTCAATGGAAAATTTAAAATATTCTAACACTCAGCCCAATACACCTCAATTCTGATGTCCTTAAAAATTCTAGTAGAGTTCATTGTGGCTTTGATTTTTTTAAATATCTGGATTCAGTAGTTGGTTTTAATAACATCAGATTTTCAATAATAGTTTTTATTTGATTTGTATAATTTTGTACTAAGAGCCTTACAGAAGTGCTATAACTTGTAATTCTAGTTTCAGGTGATCTAATGTTCTTTTCTGGCTTCTTCGAATACCTACACTCATGTGCAAATATACAAACACAGACATGCATGAATAAATATTATTTTTAAAGGATGGAATGAATAAATATTAATACATTTATTTTTAAAAGCTATATAGAAAATCTGAAGTGCAGAGAAATGTAGGTTTTAGAAAGAACAATTGTTATATATAACCTATATAACTAAGTAAAACAAAGCATTAATAAATGTTTATGAAATATTCAGAGAATTAAAAATATAAAAATAATTGTGTTCCTTCAATATGTTAAATAGAAGTTTATAATTCAGATTTTTCTATATGTACTTAACTACTTACATGTATGAGCTTTATTCTTAAGTCAGTTAAATTTGAAGAAAATATGCTCATATTGCTTTGAGATAAATACTGAACATAAGCATGAGGTGATGAATTATCAGTATATGCCAGTTAGGTTGAAAGTTATGTACTTGAAGCTCCAGAGATTCAATTTTTATCACCATTGTCAGTTAACAAATGGAGAAACTGGACTGGAGGACATTATCTCTCTTTCCCAAGTGGCAAGCAGCATATCTTTGTATTTCAAAACATATGTTCTTTTTCTCCATTTCCAAGACTAGATTTCGATCGTAGGTAGAAATCGCCAAAGAAAATTTTATCCTAGGCTACTCCTGCTGGTAAGATAGACTACTTAAAGTTGATATACTAGGGAAGAGAGTTCTAACTAGTCTGAACTTTTGTCACTTGATAAAAAAATGCAAGCGACTGTGAGTCTTCCTTGCAGTGGTAGGGTCATCTACTATTTGTTTGTTAACTGTCTATACCTATAGGGAAGGTTTATATTCATGACTGACTGAGGTCATGTGACACCTCAGATGCAGATGACCTAAGCACAGTTAGGATGCTTGCCTCCTGCTGAGCTTGGAACACAGGCACTATCTATCTTCGCTGGGGCTCAAGTTTCATACAGAGGTCCTATAGAAGCCAGAGAGACTCTTGGTGCATAAGAAAGATAACAACAGGCCTGAAAAGTAGCAAGAGATTTTTAAAAAGAGAGAGATTTACATCTGAAATGGTAGAGAACATAGTTTTATGTACACTGAGGTCTGAAAAAGAAACCCCAAAACTAAGGCAGAACACTGTTGAAGGGAATGTTGAGACCACCAAGATGTAAGTTATGGTTCACAATGTCTATATTGAGAAATCCCGAAGTCTGGAGGACTGTGTGTTGAATTCACTTTCTTACAAAGGACATAACAGTATTCATGGAAGTATGGACTATTCTGCTGGAGCATAATTGACTTAAACCAGAGACTTAGAAAGTCTCTCTCTCTCTCTCTCTCTCTCTCTCTCTCTCTCTCTCTCTCTCTTTCTCTCTCTCTCTCCTTCCCCCTGCCTCGCTCCCTCCCCAGATTTTCATTTCTCTTAAATAGGTTTACCTAAATAATCAAAGATACACTCAAGCTCACACTCTTTTTCCTCAGTGTCCATGATACTAGGCTTATAGGTATGATACACTGCTTTCAGTTGCTTTTCTCTCTTTAGTAGTGTAGAATTGCATTATTATCCTTCCATTCTTGCCACATAAGGTTCTGGGCTTGTTTTCCTATGATTCT
>NW_022196910.1:31442695-31510974 GCF_008632895.1 Mastomys coucha | reverse complement strand
TTTTCTGTTTGAAAATCAAGGCTATGGAGGAAGATACTATCCTTCTCAATTTAAAAGACTCTCCACTTCCTGCAATCTATGAGAGTGACCCTGGTGAAGACCCCTTGCAAGGAAGGATATGGAACCTGAACAGGTCATCTCCTGTAACAAAGCAAGACTCTCAATGGTTGAATTCGGTCACCAACCTAGCCATAAAACTTTGATCAAAACTTGTCCTGTCTTCAAGATATGCAGGGGTAAAGATGGAGCAGAAAACGAGGGAGGGCTAACCAACACCTAGTACAGCTGGAGACACATGCTATGAAAGCCTACTTCCAGACTGTTAATGATATCCTCCTAGCATAATTATCTCCAGAGAGGCTTCACCAAGCAACTGATGGAAACAGCTGCTGAGATGACAACTCAACACTAGATGGAGTCTGGGGGAGTGCTGTAGCAGAGGGGGAGGAAGGACTGTAGGAGGCCTAGGAAACAAGGACAAATCAAGAGAACCTACAAAAGTCAACTAACCTGAACCATCCATCAGGGAGGCGGCGTGAGATTGTCATATGTTTTAGTTGTGTGGTTTTATCTTCATGTAGGACTCCTAACAGCTAATAGCAAGAGCAAGGGCTGTTTCCTTTGCCAGCCTTTGGAACCCCTTTCTCCTACTGAGCTGCTTCTTCTAGCCTCAGTCAGAGAGGAGTTGCCTCACCACTCTGCAACTTGATATGCCAAGGCTGGTTGATATCCATGAGAATACCTCCCTCTTTTTTTTTTTTTCTCATGAGAGAGAGGAGTGGGTAGGGAAGGGAAGAAAGTTGGGAAGAAGGGGAAGGACTTGGGAAGAGGAAGGGAAGAAAAATATTGGTAAGGCTGTGAAGTAAGTAAAGGGAGGAAGGGAGAGAAGGAGGGAAGGAGGGAGGGAGGGAGGGAGGGAGGAAGGGAGGGAGGAAGACTTTGCAAGGGCTCCACTCATAAAGGTGAGGCCTGACCCACAGGAACAGAAATCATCCTCAGAAAACTGTGAGAGAACTGAAACTCAGTGACTGCACTTCTCTGGGACTCTCTCCACAACTCTTCCTCACTTCTCTACCTAGGTCTTCTAGTCCCCTGCTCTTCTGTCAGCATTTCTGTGTTTCAGGATGCAGTTATGCAATTACAGGCCAAAGTATTCAGTGTTCTTGTGCTGTTTGTGGAGGAAACACATCTCTCAAAAAAAAAAAAAAAAGA
The DNA here is from genome assembly GCF_008632895.1 of Mastomys coucha. Taxonomy (NCBI): domain Eukaryota; kingdom Metazoa; phylum Chordata; class Mammalia; order Rodentia; family Muridae; genus Mastomys; species Mastomys coucha. The sequence goes on along the minus strand of NW_022196910.1, from coordinate 31,509,762 downwards.
CTGAGGTGCTGTTTTATATGGGTGAGAAAAGTCTATGTATGAGAAAACATCAAACAAATTACAACTAATAAATGATTTGTGATGGGATTAGGTGAGGTTTAATAATAAATCTAGTCAATTAAAAAACTATTATAATGGATATTCTATTTAACATGCTAGCCAATTTGTAAACAATACAGATATAAATTAATGCATAAATACTAATGAAGTGTATATTATGATTGAATCAATATAGATAAATGTATATGTCATTATTGATTTATTCTAATTGAAGAGAATAATCACAATAGCAGTCATTATTTAATTAAACCAATTATTTCTCAAAATCTATGTGTAATTGTTCTTCAAAATCTATGTATAATTTCATATCAGTTTTTTTGACAATGTCTTAACATTTCTAGTGTCTAACTATACTTCTTTTTAAGTGACAACTATAGAAAATAAGTAATTACAAATTCAGGGACATGTAAGGGAAACATTTTTATGAACTAAAGGAGATAGTAGTTTGAAAACTTTGGCATCAATCCATTTCTAAAAACCAATTTAATCTTCAGCATTTCACAAAGTTGAAACCTCCTGGCTGATACATTATCACTAGAGATGAAGGGGCAGGTTACTGCTCCACTTGCACCCTAGAGGAGGGACTGGTCTGCATTAACCCTGTTCACTTCTGAGCAGCCGTTTGAATCTCTGGGATGAGTTGTTTCCTTTGCCTTAGTATTTCTATTGCAGGGCAGCTAAAAGTCCCGACTTAATACAGAATAAGAGAGTATGTGGGGCTGCAGAACTGGTTCAATCATAAAGTGCATAGGGTATAATTTGAGGCTCTAATAAAATCTGTCCTCTCCCACATAAGAAAAAAAAGCTACATATGTAATCTCACTATTGGGGAGACAGAGACAGGAAGATTTCCGAGTCTTGACAGTCATGAGTACAACCTAACTGACAAACTCTAGGTTCATTGAGAGATTCCATTCCAAGAATCGAGGTATGGGTTGATTAAAAAAGGAAGTTAACTTAAATTCTGACCTCTGAGATACACTTGAACATGCATGTGAATGAGCTCATATACATGCATCTATACTCACACACGTAAACAAACATACACAAATACATACGCTGTCAAAGAGAGTTTGTGTTTACATACATATAAATATATATCCATATAAATGAAAATAACACTTTGAATATCTTTGACATGACCACCACAGTCAAAGATACTTTATGTTATTTGTAAAATTAAAAATAAGTCATATTAGTTATCTATATACTGAAACCCAAATGTTTAAAACTGAACTGAATGTTTCACTTGAAATTTCATTTTAAACATGTGCTTCCGTTCTGTCGAATATCTTAATTGTTATAAAGGAGTTATATGAACACCGAAATTGTCCTTATTCTGAAAAGTGAAGTTTTCTGTTTAAATGGTTAGACAGACCATCATTGTACATTGTAATTACACTTAAAGCACAAGAACTCCAACAGTCAGAACAATTTAAAGCACTTTCCTATAATCACCATTATTTAAAATAGAAAGTGTCTCTTTTTCATGAGGGTATGTATAATAATCTTTTAAAATTTCCATCTCATTAGTCAGAAATTATACCATCAGGATTTGAGATAACTAAGGATTTGTCCACCTCTAAAAACCAGGGAAGAAAAAAAGAAAAACATTAACTCTTCAAACATGTGCTTAACCCAAGCTTTGTATACTGACTAGGATGGCTAGAAAGATTAGTGAGATTGGAGGAGAGACAATAATTTACTGTAAATAAATGAAAAAGTTTTGAAAAAAATACATCAAAAATTTAAAATCTGTCAGGTATGTAAATCTAATTAGCAATGATTATCCAATATTAAAAACATTGTCTCTAAAGTCCATCGGAAACTATTGCTGCATAAGTACCATCTGTTCAAAGTTTGATTAAATACATTGGTTAGCTCTTGCATATTAAAGTTAAATTTTGAAAAATTGTTATGAATATAATTATAATTAAAAGTATAAATGATTACCATAGTTAATAAAAAAATAGTTTTCAGACAAACATGAAGTTCAAACCTTTATTTATCTATGACATTTATGCCACCCCAATGTACATAATCAGATAGTATCTCAAAAGTTTTGACACATTTTAAAAAGAATAACCACCAGGCCCCTAGTGATTTTACATAACCAATTAATGAATTGGAAAATATTCCAAAATAATAATAATGATTTCAAATAATGGCTTTGGCACCTTAATGCCAATAATGAGACTTGTTAAAAACATTATTCAGAAAAAAGTCCTTGTAAACAGAATAAATGAGCCATATATTGAGAGTAACATGAGGTACTATAAGTTCAATGATGCTCCTATGTTGTCACATACAAGGATAATGGCCTCCTCCAGTTAGTTACAGATAATGGCTAAAATAGAGCTTGAAGTAGGTATATACCATCACTGTATATTTTATGCCTCACTATGGTGTGATTCAGCCCATATGTCCTTTTCTTGAGATCTATTTTATCTGTATTCACACAAATAACTTGAAAGTGTCCATATTGATGGTTTGACACCATGAAGATGAAGAAATTGTACAACCCCTATTGTTATTCATTGTATCTTTTTTTCTCCAGAGAGCTTGCTGTTAGCCATATCTTGAGTCCACCCTTCATTGTGAACAGCTTTTGCTTTAATGAAAGTTAAGGGAATTGAGTTTTTACTTAAAATGTGTGAATGGCTTGAAGATAGTGACTCCTTGCAATTGGAGGTATTCGTGTGGAAGATATAAGAGGTCATCAGACATCTGAATGGTGATAATTACTGGGTGAGACTAAAATGAACCCAAACTATCAGCATTTAGTACCTTTTTTTTAAACACAAGAAAAAAAGGACATAGGTCAGTTCCAAACAGTTAGAGTAAGGATATATATACATATACAGAGAGAGAGGGAGAGAGAGAGAGGGAGAGAGAGAGAGACAGACAGATAGACAGACAGAGAGAGAGAGAGAAAGAGAGAGAGAGAGAGAGAGAGAGAGAGAGAGAGAGAGAGAGAGAGAGAGAGAGAGCAGTTATGCCCTCCAGGGTATGTTTGAAGAATGTTGCAGGTTTGGTATGGTTCTTTATTCTGCCTATATCTGATGATAGTCTTGAAGTATCATTGTGAATATTTTACAACTCCACACATAATAATATATTCAATGTCAGGTTAAAGCAATGTGGCAGCTAGAGAAAAATACACTGTCAATAAAGTGTTATGATGTGTCTCAGCTGAAATTCTGAGTGAAGGCATTTCTTTTCAGGCAGTAAATTAAATATTAGAAAGATAAGGTAAATAAGCTAAAATGTGTAGCTGTATAACAGAGCCAGTAAATGCCATATCTCACATCTGCAGACCAAGATACTCCACACTTGGCTCTGATATCAATAGTTCATAAATGACTGCTTGGATACATGGAAAATGTCATGGAACTGTCTGGATTATTTGATCACTTCTCTGTTTCTAACACGATTTTTTTCCATCAGGAGCAACACCAGTGGAAACATTTGATTATGATCTACACAGTGTTAAGTATTGTCCTTCTGAAAGAAAATGAACCCATCCTTCTATCCACAACCGTCCTCTCAAGAGTACTTCCTCTATGACTTTTGTAAGGACAAAAATTTGAGGAAAGAAATTCTCACCAGCATTTCAATGCTCTTTTTAAAAGAAGAGGGATTACTTTGTTTTTAAGACCGATTTTTAAAATTATTATCTATGTGTACGCATTTGTCCATACCTGTTGCACAATTGTGCAGGTGTCTGTGGAGGCCAGAGGAGGTCTTAACATCTGCTCATGCATGGGATTACATGGTACTCTACAAGGATCTGGGAGCTGAACTTAGAACTCTATGAGAGTATTAAGAACTTTCTAAAAGAAGATAGCCACATGAATGGAATTCCAACTCTAACAACAAAAATAACAACAATTACTTTTCCTTAATAATTATTAATATCAATGGACTCAATTCCCCAATAAAAAGACATACACTATCAGATTGGGTATCAAGAACTCTTAACTTACAAGTGATCTCTCTAGTCCAAGGGAAAAAATATTTTAATTCAGGATAACTACTACCAAATATTTTATAGAATTCCTGGAAAAAAATAAAAAATTGGATCACCATGGTTGAAAGTTCACACTTTTATGGGAAATAATGGATGTACATTTACACTATCAGAAGAAGCCAGAGGAGATATGAGGTGGCCCTGTGATGTGGATATGTGAGAGGCATGCAGTGTGCAACATAGGCAGAATCCCAGAGGTTATCTGAGAGGCAAGACAATGCTGGGTTTCCAGATAAAATAAATTGTGGCTGACAAGATGAAGAAGTGTTGCTGTCAGGACCCTGTAAAGAACAGGAAGGGAACAAGTGGGAGTGCTCTTCCTCCTCCAGACTCTCCGGCTCCCTCTACCATCTCATCTGGCAGATCCTAACAGTGGGCCAACTGACAAATCACTTGGGACTTGTCAGAGCCTTCACATCTCAGAGTGGTAGAGAATCAAGTGGAAGTTCCTCAGAGATAAGGTAAGAGTTTCATGAGGAATAGGGGGAAAACTGTGCAACTCGGGAACAAGAGTCCGGACTTGGGACTTGGTCTTATGGGATTCATTTTGGACAAGATTAAATAATTAATTCTCGTAAAGGTACATTTTTCAAACTCAAATTATTCAAGGGTTACCCCACCCTCTGTCTGTCTTTTATTTCAACAAACTGCTTGACAGCAAACATCTTTACCATCATGGCACGAATCTCACTATGTTAAATTAGAACTACTAAAAACAACAACCATCAGAGATATGCAACCATCAGCTAATGAGGCATAAACCTTTTAAACAATACAAAGTGTTATAATAACATATCTTCAAACAGTGACAATAGAAGTGGATGTCAGTAGATGTCAAATAATTTTTGCACGTGTCCATTTTATTCTTAGGTGATAGTGCTGTTTGGGGGCTACAAAATCACAAAGAGGCATAAAGTAGCTGCAGAAACAGCTCAATAGACACAAGACTTTGAGTGTCACATTCAACACCTAATTCTCTTGCTCTTTCTAGCCTGATCCTGTCATTCCATAATAGAATTGCTTCTACCACCTGCTACTGCCAACATGGTGCACAGAGTTCATTGACCATTGATTGTCCCCTCCCTGTCTATGATTCCCTGAAGTCCCCTGAAACTGTGAACTAATTGAAAATTTCATTACCTTCCTTGTTTCTTGGAGGCATTGTGTTATGATTGTGCAAAACTCACTAACACAAAGAGATATTGCTGAGAAATGTCTCTTAATCTTGAGTCAATGAGGTTATTGAAACTAGTTTGTACTGACACATCATAGGGAGTGCTTAATGACCTCTACTGTTTGGGGGCATTAAGTATACCCTTACTTTGGTTAAAATGCAGAGATCAAGGTCTGTTCTCCTGGTGTTTCAGATAGCAAGAAATATCTCTTTGAGAAGTGAAAACAGGTTAGTTCTATTATTTTCTGACAAATCACTTGTCTAGGTGTTGCCCATAGCTTACCAAGGGAAATAAAGCTGAATTTAAATAATGATGAACAGGTAAATTGAACTTAGTGGACTTCAAGGTAGATTAGCATTCTGATTATGGCATGAATATTACTGGCTACTGTTTACCTAAATTTACATGAAAAATTGATTTTTCCTATGTCCTGAAAATTTGACAAGTTCTGAACTCAAAGATAACAAGCAGAGGAAATTCAAACAGTATAGCATTCTGGATCTGCTGATGGTCGCTTGTACCTCAGTTTTCAGTGAAAAAGTAGGGTAAACCACTGAAAATAAAAAAAAAGGAGACAAAACAAATGTGGAGCAGAAGGGTTTTAAAAGTTCGTCAAGTGAGAAAATTGGGTGCTAAAACTTGTGGAAAAAGCGGTATATGTTGAAGAATATTAGAGCCTTTGAGGTAAGCCAATTGATATTCACTGGGAGTAGTACTATGAGGCATTTCACCAATGGTGAGGGTCTCTAAATATAACCAGGACAAACACCTTACTGGTCTTTCATAAGAAACCACCTTGAGTACTTTTTAAGAGGAATCTCTGGTGGAAATATATCATTAGATTTCATGGGAGTTTCAGTGTTAAAAGCTTGTGAGTGAAGTCACAAAATTAGAATTAGAATTAGGAGTTACCAAAAATTAATAGTCTAGACAAATTTGATTAGTAAAATATTGTATTATAAGAAAGTCATATCTATTTTGCTTGATGTAAAGACATTTTTATTGATTTTTTTAAAAAAAAATAAATGGCAGATAAAATTGCATGGTCCATCTGTTATTTTCAGAAGTTAACTAAGCAAAGTTAACTAAGTTCAAGTGAAAAGTACTCTCATTGGTTACGATAATGTGGTTTTGGGGTAGCTCATGAGCCCTTGTCTTGAAGTCTGGCAGCAGAAGAAAGATAAGCAAAAGAAAACAAAACAGATTGTAAAATATTCAGAAGGCAGCAAAGATGTAGGGAAAAAAACTGCCAGTGATGTTTGTACTTTCAGTAACAGCATTGGCCACTGATGGATATGGTAACACTTCCCCCTACCACCACCTAAAAAGAGAAAAGAATAGTCTTAAAGACAGTGACACTTCAGTGTTGACCTTCTTATAGAGTAGTCTGTGTCCTGCCACTTTGATTGATGCTTCCTATTCAATGCTGTGTTCACTCATGATAGTGGCAGACCAAGGAGATTCCTGAAGCATCAACTGATTGATATATGTCTTTTGCATTCATCTTCAATATTAACTGTGCATTGCAATCAGCAGGTAAAAGCATAAACCACTTGTCTTCCACACATGCACATCACTCCACTAACAGTAACCAAAAAGCATCAAGAGGAGAAAGGATCTTCCAATATTCTAATGTTAAAACCCATGTTGTGATAGCTTCTCTTTATTCTGAAGGATTAAATGAAATTCTAAACATGAATTAGCTCCTCTCTCAGGTCAGAAATTACTAAAACAATAATAAAATATCAAGGTGATTAAAAAACATGATTACAAGCATCCTCTAGCCTTTTATCAACAGAAAGTAAATTCTTTATTTGCTTGTTCCCTTTCAAATGTACAAATATAAAAAATATTGCAGACAAAAGAAAAATCTACATTCAGAGATATGAAAAAGAATTATAGATAGAAACCTGACTTTGTTATTTAAATAGTCTCTGGGTTTTTTTTTTTTTTTTTTTTTGGGTGGGGGAGCATTTTGAGACAGGATTTCTCTGTGTAGCACTGGATTTCCTAGAACTCACTCTGTAGACCAGGCTGGCCTCAAACTCAGAAATCCACCTGCCTCTGCCTCCCAAGTGCTGGGATTAAAGGTGTGCGCCACCACTGCACGGCTGGCTATGGTTTATGTTTTTATGTTGTTACTATTCAAACTTTCTCCAAAGGACAATAATTTTAAAAGTGCTGGGGATTTTTCAGTGGTTTAGAATAGTTCTTTGAATCAAGCATCTTATCTAATAAATTTAATATACTTGGACCACAGAACATGTCTTTCTCTCTTAAATTATTCCCAAAGCACTAACGTTACTATTTCAAGTGAAACTATTCTAGAAAAGAGCAATACTCTTTAGAGTGCTAAACATTTACAAAAATGATGGCCTTGAGATGCACATTTTAGAATAAAAGATCAAAACAGTGCTCATGGGCTTAGAGAAACCACTGCTGTAATACCTACAATAATCCTAAAATGACTTTTCCAACATAAAACACAATACAAGCATTGATGTATTTTTTTGCCCTAGAATACAAAGATAAATAGGAAAAACACCAGAAAATGGAGAGTGTGCTCTTTGCAGTGATAACAATGGATCTATTCTAAGTTACTGTTCTGTGTGACATTCCATTCTTTTTTGTTCATTTGAGGTCCATAAAATACCCAGCAAGTATTGTCTACCCAATGATTTATCACAGCCATTTTCCACTCTAGTTTGAATCATTGGAAAACATACTACTCTCTAGAAACCGTGCTACAAGAATGTAAGTGAAGCTATTTTCACTTCACATTTTTCAGGACAAGTGAAAGTACTTTAATCTTCACTATTAACATTATTGTAGCAAACATTTCAGACTTCTTGCTATCCTGCTTTGTTCAGTGACCTGCTTCCCTGTATGCTTTATAAACTCTTTCTTTATGTGCATATATTTTTTCTAGGAAATAAATATGTGACAGTCTTATAATCCACATGCATAAGCATATCCAGGATTATAACTAGCACAGCAGATACAGAATTGACTTAGGATATCTTTATAAATGTATATCATATACATCCATCACATTCTCTTCGGTTACCCTTTCTTGTTTACTCCACACACATATGAGATTTTTCCCCTTTCTCTTCTCCATTCTTTCTTCTTTTCATCTTTTTATTTATTTATTGTGTGTGTGTATGTGTGTGGGTGTAGGGTTTCTCTGCTTTCTTTGGTTTACATTGAGAAGTTTAATCTATGAATTTATATTCAACATAATTATACGTAGTGAGGATCATTTTGGTATTTATTTTAATGTACCATTTATTTTTTAAATGAAAAGAGGTAATTAAAATAGTTACATTAACAAATGCACAAAAATATATTTTAACACAATTAGTTCTTTGGTAAGTTAAATTTACAGTATGACTGTTGGGTGCCCATTAGCATGGTGACAAATATGACAGAGAAAAAAAAAGGCAAGTGTTGACAAGTATTTTTGAACACTAGAAAATGTGCACACCATTGATAGAAATGTAAAATAGTGCATCTGTGAAGAAAGTACATTGGCAGAGCATAAGATAGTAAAATGAAAAAAAAATATATATCCAATGATTTGATGGTAACAGTACTGGTTTGCTAATAGAAATGTTGGTGGCCTCATTATTAGTTAAAAAGGCATAAACAACTCAAATGCACATGGCTGATAATGGATAAAGAAAATTAGAAATACACTATGGATTAATAATCTGGCATAAAGAAATTAAGAAATGTAGCATGTGGATGAATCCTGTAACCCGACAAAAAAGGACATACAGCATAAAGTTATTTGTAAGACTTATTCAGATTTCATAAGTTTAAGAAACAGTACATTAGTGTTTGCCAAGGTGTGGTAGAGGTAATACAAAAATAATAGTTATTATTTAGTTGAGTATTTAGTTTTCACTTGAAATAGAGGAAATATTTCTCCCTTTTATATACAATTTTATTTGTGATAGTTTTTTTGAATATGGATTATTTTAAATTACATTTTCATTAATATGCATTAGTTGACACAAGTTTATGGGGTTCCAGATAGTATTGCAACACATTTGTACATGCATGCTGTTCAAATCCAACTTTGTCCATAGCCCGTTCCAAACATTTATTTACTGTTCTGCATCCAGTTTTCCACTTCCAAGTTCCACATAAAAGAGACAAAGACTTTAGTACTGTCCTTCTTTGCTCAGTTTATTTCATTTAGTAAAATGCTCTCCCGTCCAAGGTTATGTGTAAAGGAAAGGATGCCATACACCCGTTCTTATATATTTTATGCATTTGAGTAAGATCAATCCCCTACCTGCCACACTTGTTATATTTTTATTGGTTTCTTGGTAGGCTCCTAAATCAATTCTATCTTATTTATAGTGCCCCAATAAACATGTCCAAATGGTAGCTCTTCAGCCTGCTGATTATATTCCCTTTATATAGTAACCTTGAAAGAGAATAGCTTTGTTATGTGGCAAATCCCAAATGATCCACAGGCACTGAAATAACAGCTAGAGTTGAAAACACTAAATTCACAGCATTGTTAGCATTGTCAGTATACCTTTGTAGAGTGTGTCAGTTATAAAACAGGGTCAGTCTTATGGGTCAGCACATAAAGGAATGCCTATTGCAAAAGCCTGACTCCCCAGGTAGCCTGTCTTGGCTTGGTCAAACAGTGTCAGGAACGCAAGACTGTAGGAGAGAATTAAGGGATATGGCTGCAAAACTATGCGGCAGGATTTTCCCTGTCCAATTACATTAAAATATTAGTGCAGCAGGAGGTCTGTGATTGGACAGGAAAAAGGAGGTGGAGGTAAGAGTTGCAGAGATGGAGAGCATCTCAGGAGAGAGGGAGAAGGAGCAAACAAGATGAAGTGTGGCCTCCCGCCCCTCGCCCCTCGCCCCTGGGCTCCGATGCTTTCTGAGAAAGTGAAAGAAAGCCATGACAGGCCCAGGGTTGAGACCACCCGCCTGTGGTGTGAAACACTGACTGCAGCTCCTGAGATCAAAGACTGACAATCAGCTCACTTCTGTTGGAACTGTATTTGAAGTCCTCGATGGCTAAACAGACTGCCAGCAGTCCCTTCATCCGGTCTCATGTTTATGTTAAAGCTTGTCGGACTCTCTTTGCCAGTTCCTCCTCCGGTCTTGTGTTTATGGTTTCATTGGATTACCTCATGTTTATGTTAAGATGGGCTACTTTCGGTTTCCCCTGGGTCTCCTTCCTGACTCTGGTTATTTAAATTGAGTTATCTTAAGTAAAGACACACACCTTGATACAGCTACCTGGCGTCCATCTCTTTCTTTCTCTCTTACCTGCTTGTGATCACAGGTACTCAATAATCTCCAGTCCGAGAGCACCCAACGGAGTGAGGGTCCGTTGGCCGGACTCTTACAATGGAGCATGGATACAGGTTGTTATAAATATCATATAGGGATAGAATAATTGGTATAACTTGTCTGATTTGGTGGGCAGTTTTTATCATTATCAATTGCCTCTGAAATTACTGCATGGGCATCTTGTGAATTGAGAATTTATTAATATATAAATCTGACTGATTAATTATAAGTTTCTAGAGTTTTGCTTTACTGGGTTACTAGAAGGTGCGACCGCCAACCACAGGGCTGAGAGTGTACTGGTGGTCCTTAGGCAGCAAACTGGAGCTGGGAAAACTGCAGTCAGCTGCTGTATCGCGCTAGCCATGAAGGCAGTGGAGTTGACAGGCAGAGAGTAGCTGGATGGAGCACGGGATCTTGGAGGCTCTTTTTTAATATTTCCCTCAACAAAAATATCTTCATCCCCAGGCTCCTCATCCTGCTCATATAAATAGCCACAGCTAGGGCTTCTTCCTTAGCCAGATCCTTCAGTTTCCAGGGGAAGAGAGGCTACCTATCAGTGAGTGTGTGTGCTAATAAACAGTCCTGCCTGTTGAAGGCCAGCTTTCTGTCTCTTTCTACCTCCTGTATCATTATACTGCTTCAGAAATCTAACATATTTGATGACAATTATTCCTAATTTTCCATTCCACCTGAGTTCCAAAAATCTGCTCTTTAATCCTACAGTTACTAATTTGGTTACTAGATTCCATTGATAAACCTTTCTGAAGTTATGCAGAAGCAAGGAAAAACAAATCTCTTCAGGTACTGGTCTTAGAACATCCTGTATCTCTCCACATTTGACAGCAACCAGCAGTGACTGCATTCAGGCAAAAACAGCAGCATGGGAGAACTTCTAAAAACAGAGTACTTCTAATGCTAAACACACCCACCCAATGCTTGGTATTTTTTTTTTTTATTTTAGATATTTTCTTTATTTACATGCGAATTTCTCCATTCCCAGTTTCCCCTCCAAAAAACAAAAATACAAACAAAAACAAACCCCTGTTACCTCCCCCCTCCCCATGCCTGCCACCCCGCCCTCTCCCACTTTCTGGCCCTGGCATTCCCCTACACTGGGGCACAGAACCTTCACAGGGCTGAGGTCCTCTCCTCCTATTGATGATCGATTTTGCAATCCTCTACTATACACATGCTGCTTGAACAATCAGACCCCTCTATGTGCAGTCCTTGGTTGGTGGTTGAGACCCTGGGAGCTCCGAGGGTACTAGTTAGTTCATGTTGTTGTTCACCCTAAGGGGCTGCAAACCCCTCAGCTCCATTGGTCTTTTCTCTAATTCCTTCACTGGGGACCCTGCACTCAGTTCGATGGATGGCTGTGAGCCTCTACATCTGTGTCAGTCAGATACTGTCAGAGCCTCTCAGCTGCATCTTTAACTCTACATCTATCACAAACTGAGTAATAGGTCATCCCTCACACTTTAATAGTAGGCAATCCTGGACTGCCAAAGATCCTTATCCTCAAAGACTTGACAAATCCTTGGAGTGCTTTGGAATTCTTCCAATGCCCATGACTTCACTTTTTTCTTCACTCTTAGCTCTCTGTGATTTTATTTACTTCAGTCGACCACCTTTCTTTTAGTTCTATTTGCCAGTTCCCACTGTCCCTGATTCTTCCTTCTCTGTTCTGAACCTGTTCTGCTACCCTTGTCGCTATGTCCACTGTCACAGTCACTGTCACTTGGGATGTAGTTGCTGTTAATCCCAAAGAGTCAAGCAGAAGGACCCAAATCACTGACCCAAATCATTATGGAAAATTATAACAAGTTATTAACAAAAAGCAAACTATTTTATTGTGTACACAGGCTGTCTCTCCCTAAGATGAGGTTCAAGGGGTCACATTGGATGTGAGGAAGCAACATTTTTAATAGTTCAGGGATAGGGTATTTCCAAATGGGGACAAATAGGTTGTGTTACAGAAGCAGACCAGAAGCATAGGTTAGTCATAATTACTTCCTACAACAAAGTCATGATTGTAAGATGGTCATATGTAGTCATAATGACAGTTAGGCATAACAAAATAGTGATAGATGATTAAAATAGTATTTTGAAATGAAGGTAGGGTGGCAAGATGGCTATAACTTGTTGAAGTATACATACAGTTGCCTTCTCTTGGAACAGTCATTACAGAATATCTGTAGTTAAAACCCACTCCTAGAGAAACAGATTTAATCATAAACAGTAATGAACCAAGATTGTATTTACTATAAGACGGCTATTAATCCTAAGATGGAGGCATGCTGGGTTATCAGTTGCCCATGTTCTTTTGCTGTTGTTGTAGTTGGCCATGGAGTTTTGAGGCTCTGTCTTTTACTTTGCTTTGTGGCAACCACCTTGCCTTGTTGTTTTTGAAGCTTTCCTGGGCCCTCTCCACTGTTACTACTGCTTCACTGGCCCCGAGATTGCTGCTGTCTCTAATTTCTTTTTGATTTACTAAGCATAGACCGGTTGCTTCACTAAGTGGATCACCGTAGAGGATTTTTCTTTTTTTTTTTTTAAATTGAAGAACCTTCACAACCAGGTATTTCACAGTAAGTTTAGGAAAGAAGCCAAACTACCTGTTTTATATCCACAGCAAACCTGACATGCAAATGAAGATTTGAGAGTACACCAGTCATGGCATTTCTTCCTTTGAATCAATGAAAATATCCCTGAAAAGCAACCATTGAAAATGTTCCCAGCACTTGGGAGGCAGAGGCAGGCAGATTTCTGACTTCAAGGCCAGCCTGATCTACAGAGCGAGTTCCAGGATAGCCAAGGCTACACAGAGAAACCTTGTCTCGAAAAAAACAAAATAAATAAATAAATAAAATGTTCTCCTCTGGCCTAAGTTGAACCATGTTGATGACAATATGACAAATAAGTTTCTTTTATCATAATTTATTTGTTTGGTGGACTAAAAACATTAAACTCATATGAGGAATTTTGAAATATGGTCTTTAGTTGATTTTATCTACATGTGAAAATCTTAGAACAATTCAAATAAATGCTAATTATATTGCATCCCATTCCTCTAGGGCGCAGTGGGTGGCTATCCGCTTACCTCTCAGTATGTGTTAGATTATCAGCCTCAAAGACTAATTTCTTTATGGATATAGTAGCTGAAACCATACTGACAGCAATTACTCCAATACTTAATTGTAAGCTTCAGAAAAGAAAAAGAGAAACAAAAAGCATATTTCTTTCCAGAATGATCCCATCACTTCCAAGGTGGCTTTCCAAAGTTTGGAAGTCTGACAGTGATATGTTCTAGGTCAAGCTTCCTATAGTATTAATCTCTCTGCAGACTTACTCAGTTACCTGCTCCTTCAGTTGGCTGCTATTGAGGCCTGAAGAAGACCCTCATCATGCTTGCCTGATTTGTATCATTGTCACGTGCTTCTCTCCCATGTTTAAGCAACTTTTGTGTCCAAAGTCAAAGATATACATCAGAATGTGGGATCTAAATTATCTAGAAACCAACTAGCAGCAAGCGTGTGTTTTGTATGTATATTTAAATATGTGTTTGCACATATGTATTCATGGGTGAGACTTTTATTTATTGTTAACATTTATATTAAGAAGATGTACCAAATAACTGTTGGATGGGACAATAAGTGCCTCATGGGACCTCCTGAAAATGGCAGGTATGGATTTATTCACTGAAGCATATTTACTGCAGTAAAACAACCTTTTTTTTTAGAAGTATATGTGTATATACTAAGACTAATAGATATAATAGTTTTAATATAGATATTAAGAGACATATATTAAAACACATGTAATTTTTGTAAAGATAATCTCTTGTGCAATGTGTAAAAGCATTTGCCTGTAAATAAAATCTGATTTGGGAATAAGATAAGGCAGTATTAAAAGCTGTGACAGTCAGCAGAGAGAGGTGAATTCTGGAATTGAGTCAAATAAGGGTCACATGACACTCACAGAATAGACTAAATTGACAATTAAGTTATGAGTTGGTCAGGGAACAAGCCAAAGCTTATGGCCTAAGCATTTATTCAGAGTCATTATTTCCAGGAACTTGTGAGTGGGTGGGGAAGCCCAGTTAGTATTTATCCCTCTACATTTTTCATAATCAATATAATATTAGAATTACAGAAAATAACCAGAATGTTATTGCTTTGTGTATTATGTTTTATGAAAATCAAATATTATATTAAACATAGTAAGATTACTTTTATAATAAAGTGGTGATCATTAAATAAGTCCTTTAAGTTATTGAAACACTTATCAAGCTTAGCCTCTGAGAAAGCTACAGAAATTTGGGTGAGTGAATCAGGATACTGACTTTGTATTTTATATAATACAAAATATTATTTTAAATATTATTTTAAAAATTATTGAGCCTCTTTGGAAATTTTCTCAGACAAGTTTGGGTACTATAAGTTTGTATTTATTTATTTATATTTTCCAAATTATGTGAAAATATATATCTCTCTGTGAGAATATGTGTATGTGGGTATGGCTGCCCATAGGGGCATTAGTGCTGTTACAGCTGGAGTCATAAACTATTGTGAGCCACCCTATTTGGGTGCTGGAACAAAACTTAGACCCTCTGCCAATGCAGTATTTACTCTTACCTGATAAGCTATCTGTACAACTCTCATTACTTCAGATCTACAAGACCCTAGATTGTTTCACATAGTTAAGTGACATTGGTGGTTTCGAAGAAAGAAGTAAAATGTCTTACTAAATTATAAAGTATTATATACTTTATTAAATAAGAACACATACTATATAGTTTGGATATTATGACAGTAGCATAGACTTGTGTATTTTATATTCAGAATATTGGAGGTAATGTTTTTTCTGGTTCTGATATATGCACACACATAAAAATACAGGCATACACCACACACACACACACACACACACACACACACACACACGCATGCGTGCAAAGTACACATATTATTATTTTTTTATTTCCACTCCAGAGGCAAGATTGAAATACAAGCTACTGTTCTACAACCATCTTCAAAACAATTGTGTACTTTGATTCCCAACCATCCATTTATGGCTATATTTATTTGTTTCAATGGAAGTATTTTACATGACTACAGTATAATATTTGTTTTATTTTTTTATATTTTCTTTTAATTTATCCTGTTTTCTAAAATGCCAAGGCAATTATATTTTCTTTCATATACTTTTCTAAATAGAACTGGCTATTGTAACATCTATATAGCCTTTGAGGTCCAGCTATAGTTTGATCATGATAAATTTAGTAAGGAAATTACCTGACACTTTTATTTAGCATTAAATAAGCAGATATTATTAATAAGTAAGCTTTATCTGTAACAATTGTCTGATTCTAACAGTTATTTTAAACTCTCTGCCAATGTTTCAGTCTTAATTTGTCCAAAAGAAAAATTAGTTAATTCTAAAGTCAGTTTGCCATGCATTTTGGTTGTTTGAACTAAAAATAATTGACAGTTTTGATAAATAAGGAATCATTCAGGATAAAAACATTTGTGAAGAAATATTAATAACAATTTTCATATTATAAAATATTTTCATTAAATAAATCACATATCAGCTTGCTAAAATAGATGAGTCAAAAGAAGTTGATTCTTTAATCAGTATTTTTTGTGAGGAGTGAAAAGCTCTCTGTGTCTTGAAACAATGCTCTTCTGTCTGCACAGACAGAAACACTCAGGAGGCACATGGTGTTTGGGAAACACAGATGGGTTCAGATATTTGGGCAGACCACTTTTCTGAGTAGAACTTATGCAGAAAAGTTTCCTGGTCACATGGTTTGAAACGTCCAGAAATTATTTTCTGCTATTGTTTATTTTTGCTGGATATGACAGAATTAATGGATATCAAAATCACTTAGATTCTGTGGATTAAAATAGAACTTGGAAAGGCATCATAGTTATTAAGTACCTCATTTACACACTCAAGAGTTGGTTTTCAGGATTTAGGAGAAAGTTTCTTAATTCTTAAATAATCTACTGTTTCTCATGGATAAATTTAAGTTGGCTTAATATTTAAGTTCTATAAAACTAATAATGGGATATTAATATGAATACACTAAGAAAAATGGTTTCACTCTCTAAAATATATCCTCCTCCCCAAATAAGGGCACGAATTTTTGCAGATCTGTGACCACCAGAGAATATTAGGAGATACAGTAAAATGCTGTCCTCAAGACTAGAATTATTTGTTACAAAATAATAAGGTGCCATAACTCATCAAATTTAAGTTGTGTGGATGTACTTTAATACTGTAATATATATAAAATTGGTATATATGTGCATATATATGTGTTTATATATATAAGCATCAATAGTGCACTGCTCTCTCAGCTTGTTAATGTATTATTTTCAGATAGCTATTACCAGTTTTACGTGCTTTCAGGCTTATTCTACTAAGAGCTTTAGACCTTTTACAAGAAGAAGCTGTTCCTTAGAAGGGAATCTCATAGGCAGAGATGAAACACTCTTTGAAAAAGCTAATTATCACTGGCCTTGACAGAATAATTCTGATTAGCAAAAATGACCCTCTAAAGCTGAAAAGGCATTTTATCAAAATTCATACCGGATTTGTAGTAGTTTTGGAAACATTTTGATTTCCTTATTTTACCTGCATTTTTAAACTTATAAATTCACAAGAATGTTTCATGAGACAACCTGTCTTTAAGTAAGTCTAGGGGGAATATTTAAGAGTTTATTTTATTTTTTTTTTGTTTTACAGAATATAGCAAAGATCTTATAATATGAAACTACTTGAAATATGAAGAATTATCTACCATCTATTCACATAATGAGTTAGTTCAGGCTGTTAAGCCTGAGTATACTTGAAAATGAAACAATGATGAAATTGAACCCTTAGTAGAAAGCATTACACTAAGAGAAACAGATGTTCTTCTGGAGAAGCAAAAAATGAAAAATGTTGCATGGTGTCTAAAAACAACAGATAGTAAATTATGGGAACTAAGAGGTCAAACATGAGAAATTTGTAATAGCACATTCACATTTAAGTATTATCTAAAGAAAATGTCTACAGTAAATGTATATTTGGTTAAATATGTTTACAGAAAACTAATTTTAGCTTTATTCCTAGGGAATTAAACAAAAAGTCATATTTTTATATATAAATGTATATAAAATAACAAAAATAAAAGAAGCTATTAATTTGAGAATAGGAGGAGGCATTGAAGGGAGAAAAAAAGATAGGGGAAATGATATAATTCTATTTCAAAAAAACGTTTTGAAAAATTTAAAAAAACAGATTGACTGTATAAGTGAACAATGTACAAATTGTCTGTTTAGGTCCAGATGTATAAAATATGTAATTACATATAGAAGCTGTTAAACCATTTTTTGTTTCTAGCCTATTTAAAAAATGAAAACCAAAATAATCCACATTAAAGTATGCACTAGAATTTTTCATTGGTTATCTTCTTTCATATTCTTTATCAAATGTGTATTTGGGGAGATCTTGACAGGCAAAATACAATGAATATTTATTTTAACCATTGAAGAAATAATCATCATGCTATGGTAAGCAGTCACTGCTAAGATAAATGAATTTTTTATCTTTAATCTTTTTTTACAGTCCAGTCATTATCCCCATTCTGTTCTGCCCTTCTATAGTTCCTCATCTCCTTCTTTCTCTCCTGTCTGAAAGAGGATGTCCCCACATGCTCATACCCCACCAGACTTCCCATTCCCTGGGGCCTCAAGTCTCTCAAGGGTTAGGCACTTCTCTCACTGAGGCCAGGCCAGGAAGTCCTCTGCTATCTGTGTCAAGGTTTTCAGACAAGCTAGTGTATGCTGCCTGGTTGGTGGCTCAGTGTCTGAGAGATCTTAGGAGTCCAGGTTAGTTGAGACTGCTGGTCTTCCTATGGGGTCTTTCTCCTCATCTTCTTCCAGGCCTTCCCTAATTCAACCACAGGAGTCCCCTGAACCACAGGTTCAGACTATTGGTTGGGTGTAAGTATCTGCTCTGTTTCAATCAGCTGCTGTTTAGCTTATCCATGCTTGGCTCCTGTTTATAAACAAATCATAGCATCAGTGATACTGTCAGGTCTTGCAATCTCCCCATGAGATGGGTCCCATTTGGGCCGGTCATTGGACCTTCTTTTCCTTGGTCTCTTCTCCATTTTTTATCTCTGCAATTCTTTTAGACAGGAACAATTTTGGGTCAGAGTTTTTGACTGTGGGATGGCAACCCCGTCCCTCCACTTGATAACCTGTCTTTCTACTAGAGGTAGATAAATTCCCTCTCCCCTTTGCTGAGCATTTGATCTAAGATCCCTCCCTTTGAGTCTTGAGATTCTCTCATCCTTCAGGTTTCTGGTATGTTCTAGAGGGTCCATCCACTTGGCTTCACTATTGATTCCCCCACCGCAAAACCTGATCATATTCCCCCTTTCCCCTATCCCTCCTCCTCCCCTCTCCCACCAACTTCCCTCACTCCCACTGCCTTCTGGTTTCTCCTCCCTCCCTAGTGGCATTAAAGCATCCTCACTTGGGCATTATGGCTTGCTAACCCTTTTGAGTTCTGTGAATTGTACCCTGGGTATTCTGCACTTTTTTTGACTAATATACTCTTATTAGTGAATACATACCATGCATGTCATTTGGGTCTGAGATACCTCACTGAGATATTTTCCATCCACTTGCCTGCAAAACTCATGATGTCCTCATTTTAAATAGATGAATAATATTCCATTGGATAAATGAACCTCATTTTCTGTATCCATTTTTCCATTGTGGGATATCTGGGTTGTCTCCAGCTTCTGGCTAATTGCAAATAATGTTGCAATGACCACGCGAAGCTTTTGTGTCATGGTAGGTCATCTTTTGGGTATATACCCAGGAGTGGTATAGCTGGGTCTTCATGTAGATCTATTTCCAATTTTCTTTGGTGCCTCCAGATTGATTTCCAGAGTGGTTGTACCAGTTTGCAATCTCTCCAGCAGTGGAGGAGTGTTCCTCTTTCTCTGCATGATGAATGAGTCCTTTAATGTCTTATAAAACATGAATTCAATCCCTGTGATTATTTCACTTCCGTAATCGATGCTGAGTGTG
Organism: Mastomys coucha; assembly: GCF_008632895.1. NCBI lineage: Eukaryota > Metazoa > Chordata > Mammalia > Rodentia > Muridae > Mastomys > Mastomys coucha. The sequence goes on along the minus strand of NW_022196910.1, from coordinate 31,490,071 downwards.
ATCAGATCATGTACACAGAAAAAAAATATTGTTTTGGTGTAAAATAAGTAAACATAAGTATTAGGCTTGCCTTTGCATTTCATTATTTATAAAATGGGATAATGATATTGTTGCAGAAAAAGTGAAAACACGACTTTACAATAACAAAGGAACATCAGAAATCCTGTTTGAGTACACTGAGCCCTGGCAAGGGCTACAGATACAGTATTAAGCTCAGAGATGGAATCAATAAGTCAGTGAACTTTTGATTTTTCATGATTTCCACATGATACACAATGTTCTGGAATTGATCTTTATACTTTTCCCTAGAAAGAAAGTTAAAAGTAAAGTGAAAATATGGGTAATAGTATATCTGAAGAATCCAGTTATGAGGCTTGTGTGTTACTGTACTCATTCACCCAGAGGAGTAGCAGCAGTGGCTATAACATATGCATCCTTGGCTGACTATACTATGAAAAGAAGATCACCGGATACTGCTTCTTTGCATTGGCAGGCACTGACTTGCATGAATGCCAAGCAAGTGGACAATTGCAGAGTGGTTCCCAGATGTAGGCTGTATTTGTCTGATAACGTTACTGTTGTCCAGAAAATGCTCAAGCTTATATGTCTAAGAATAAAATCTTGTTCACATTTCTGATGATTTCTTCCACATGTTTAGACCCTTTCTACATTACAGAACAAAGGCCAAAACTCATATCTACAGGAAAATTTCAACAGAGCAGATTTCAAAGCTCTATTATATAAAACCACGGTTTACCTTATTTGATAGTGAATTCACTTTTCAATGTGCTAAATGATATGTGAATTCTCTGAACAAAAAGAGAAAGAACTCTTTTGAGATGTCATAGTTACAGAACAGCTGAAGAGATTAATGGTGAACCTAAGGACATTGTACTTGCACTTGATGCAAAGGAGGAGAAACTTCATTGCAAAGTTTCATGCAGAACGTATATGTAGTAAAATATCACAGATTCTTTTTCCAAATGAGAAGAGGTTGCATTCGGAGGTTAACTATACATGAGGCACCATCATATTCAGAGCTAGATGATGTTGTAACAAACATTAATTTTCTAATGTTTAATGCCTTTGTAAATGCCTGATTTTTGTCAGGCAATGTTCTGCAATCACCTCTTGTATTGAAATCTACTCTCCAGAGTAAACAAAATGGAAAACACACCTGGATCTCATGCAGGCATTTCCTCAAGGGAAGCTTCTTTCTCTGGGATAACTGTAGCTTTTTAAAATTAGTTATTTTATTTATTTAAATTTCAAATTTTATCTCCCTTGAAATGGGGAGATAAGTGCTTTTAGGGAGAGAGATACCATTATGAGGTTTGGAAAAATGTAAGTATAAGTTTCCTGTATATAGACAGATGTGTATAGGTACATAGAAATACTCAATATACAAATGAGGTCCTATGTTGTATAAAGAGACAGAACACTTTTTTTAGTGACATTATCAACTTTGGAATATAATTATTCTCCCTGGTGACCTTGAAGCTTCTTCAGGATGTTTTCCAGCATAATAGGCCAAAATGGAAACCAGAGGACTTCCCTGCCTCATGGTTTGAGGCAGGGAAGCATCCTCCTGCAGCAGGATATGTTCGCAGGCTAGGTTGGGAAGGGCTAAATCTAGGTGCACCTCACTGATGGCATCTGGAGCCATATCAGTCTCACTTCCATCTGGTCTGAGAGATTGCCCAGGCAATGTTCTGAAATCACCTCTTGTATTCTTCTACTCTCCAGAGTAAACAAAATGGAAAACACAGCTGGATCTCATGCAGGCATTTCCTCAAGGGAAGCTTCTTTCTCTGGGATAGCTAGTCATCTTATCCCAGAGTTTTTAGTGTATTTACATATACTCAGATGCTAATATGGCTATATCAGTTGGGCTGGGAACCAGTGTCTCCACTGTGAAAAGAATGGCTGAGAGCAAAGATATATAGCTAAGGGAAAGTGTAATCATCCTCCACAGAGTCACAGATCAGTAGCAAGCATATGTCATGTATAGCACTGTGGCTTGAGCTAGTATAGAGAAAGACCCACAATTACACCAACCCCAACGTCTCTTGAGCTCATAGGGACAATAACAAACTCTTTAAACAAAAAAGGCTAACATGGAGGAGGGAACAGAATAATCACAGTAGGTAGAGGGATGGAGGGACCTGGAAAGGAAAAAGGAGGGGGATGGAAAAAAGTGGGAGCAGAATTGGGTAGTAGAAGGGACAGGAGGATAAGGGAATCGAATAGAAATATGTTGCAGTGGGGGATGGAAAACTGGGGGTAGCCACTAGAAAGAACCAGACACCAGGGAAGCAAGAGGGTCTTAGGACCCAACAGAGATGAATTTAGCTGAAATATGCAACAAAGGGGAGATAGAACCTGTAGAGACCACCTCCAGTAGATAGGCACGGCCCCTGGTTGAGGGATGGGGCCACAAACCCAGAAATATTCCTGTTCAAAGGAAAGACAGGGACAAAAAAATGGAACAGAGACAGAAGGAAAGGCCATCCAGGGACCACCCCACTTAGGGATCCATCCCATCTGCAGACACCAAACCCTGACACTATTGCTGATGCCAAGAAGTGCTTGGTGACAGGAGCCCTGTATGGCTGTTCTGTGAGAAGTTCTACCAGCACCTGACGAATACAGATACAGATACTCACAGCCAACCACTGGATTTATGTTGAGACCCCAATGGAAGAGTTAGGGGATGGGCTGAAGGAGCTGAAGGGTATTGAAGCCCATACAAAGAACAATATCAATTAACTGGATCACTCAGGGCTCCCAGGGACAAAACCACCAACAAAGAGTACACACGGAGAAATCCATGGCTTCAGTTACATATGTAGCACCTTATCTGACATCAGTGTGAGTGGATACCCTTGTTCCTGGGGAGGTTTAATGCTCCAGTATAGGAGGATGATAGAGTAGTGAGGTGGGAATGGGGGAGTGGATGGAGGAGCACCCTCATAGAGGCAAAGGGAAGGGAGGAGAGAGGGATTGAGAGTAGGTGGAAGGGGAGATATTATTTGAAATGTAAACAAGTAAAATGATTAATAAAAAATAAAAAGCTACCTCCTGCCATCAATATCCTGGACTGACTTGTTTGGATCCCTGCTGGAATAACTCAATTGTTCTGTTGCACAGGAGTTTAAACTGTAGCTTCATCAACAAGATGAGAGAACTGCCAAAAAGTCTCCATGACTCTTGCCCAATCTCCTTTAGGCTGCTTGGAAAACTCTGTCCAGACTTGAGGAAGCCAAGCAGGATCTTGCTTGCAGCATGCTGTGGGTGGCTTCTCTCTCAATTTTCAAAGAAAGCCCTCTGAAAAATTCATGGGACTATATGTTCAAGTCCTAACTCCATGCTGGTAGTCTGTCAAGCTCCTGTAGGTCTTAGTGCACATGCTAAACTCTCTTTGAATTCATATGCACATCAGCTCTGTTGCATCTGGAAACTCCTGTTTCCTAAAAACATCCATCACCTCTGGCTCTTACAATATATTTTTAGCTTCTACTTCTTCAGAGATCCCTAAGCCTTGAGGAGAGGTGTTTCATAGACATCCCAATTAGAGTTGAGTGGCTTTCATTTATTAAAAACTTATTTCTGAATTCTCTGGGTTTTCAGATCTAACACACAAATCACTTAAATTTCAACCTATGAAAATAGAAATAAAAGAGGGATAGGAGCTGTAAATGGTAACAGTACCTTGTGATTTCAAAAAGCAAATAACAATATTTGTGAAACAATAGAATATGCTGAATGGCAAAGAAAACATTAAATGTCATAGGTTTTCCTTTATTCCATTAATTATCCCAGCAGTAAGTGCAGGTAAAGAAGGGGAGTCTGGGCTGCCATTTCAGCAGGAAAATGCCATTTGATTTAATCATACTTTGCATACCTCATCTTATCCTAGTAGTAGTGTTTTAGTCCCTTAACTGCAAAGGTTGTTTAGGACATGAATAAGAACAAGAGTTCTGGACCTTAAGCAATATGAATAGCAAGTCTTCACACTAAGGCTATTGCTCAAGAAGGTCCACAGGGACAAGCCTCTCTCTTGTCACTGATTCATGAACATATTTCATGAGTATCCTCAAAATAATAAATACACTCAAGGATTATTTGAATGGTAAATGTTTCTCTGAAATTTGTAATTCTCAAATAGCATAATGATAACAAAAATAAAGAAATAATTTACTAACTGGAATAAAGGAAAAATTGATATGATTTCAAAATAATGTAAAATAGTAATGATATGTTTTATTGCTGAGTAATAGGAGAACAAAGGAATATAATTATGAGTATAATTATAATTTTAATGTGTAATTCAAAATACAAATGAATTACTGCTGTACCATATTGTAGAGATGTCTAATAATTATGAGGTGTTATTTCTTCCTAAATTATCCTACATATTTTAGATAATTTAGGGAAAATGGAAAGTATTTTTCTCTTGAAATTTTAAATTGTTTTTAAATTTTATGTAGAATTTCAGTGACCAAGGACCTCCAAGACAATAAAACATTGCAGCCTATCAGTGGATGATGTAAGATATATATTTAAGGAAAATATGTGAGTGTATTTGTGTTTGTGTAAAAACTCATGAGTTTAACTGAGCATGGTAGCACATACCTTTGATTTTAACACTCAGGGGCAGAGGCAGGCAGATCTCTGTGTGTTAGAGGCCAACCTGGTCTACAGAGTGAGTCCAGGACAGGCAGTGCTATTATTACACAGAGAAACCCAGCCTCGAAACACAAAAAGTAATTAATTTGAGGCTGGCCAAAGAAAGATTAATACATTAGTAAGGGCAAATACAAAATTCAGAAACAGAATGTTGAGATATGTAGGTTTGTTGCATATATCCTTATAATTAAATACAGCAAGTAGTAATGTCTTAAAACACAGTCATGACTCCAGCAGAACTTCTGGTACCAGTACATCCTAGGCAAAGTTATCTGTATTTGTATAGTAAAAGTGCAATGTTGTTTATAGTAGAAAACAAAATCAATAATTCAATTTGAGATTTCTATAAATACATTAAACCTTTAGATATTGGAATGTCAAATTGCAAGGAAATGGAACATTCTGATTTGCACTTACCAAGTGATGAGTCCGTAAAAATATGTAATGTATATCAATTTTGGTCTATTAGAAAGCTTTTTTAAGATTTATTATTTATTATTTTATGTAAATACACTGCAACTGTCTTCAGACACACCAGAAGAGTGGCCAAAGATCTCATTACAAACGGTTGTGAGCTACCATGTGGTTGCTGGGATTTGAACTCAGGCCCTTCAGAAGAGCAGTCAGTGCCCTTAACGACTAAGCTATCTCTCCAGCCCCTAGAAAGCTTTTTTGGCCACATACAAAATCTAGCTTTTCAATGAGTGTGTGTGTGTGTGTGTGTGTGTGTGTGTGCGTGTGCGTGTGCGTGTGCGTGTGTGTGTGTGTGTGTGTGTGTGTGTGTGTAGATATTAGGTATGTAAACACAAAAACAAAAAAAAGAAAGAAACAAACAAACAAAAAAATCAAAAGCAGCAGGTGATACCAAGCAAGATGGAGGAGGATTTAAGAGGAAAAGAAAAAAAAATAACCTATGGAACAGTTACTAACACAGCTTTTACTGTATCAATAATGCCTTATGGAAAATCTTGAAATTTCATTTTCTTGAGTTTGTTTTACATGGAGAAGATGATGGAAATGATCCACATACAGTATAATATGGTAATGGCTGGTTTATAAAGAAATACTCACTCTGCTCTTATTAACCTCAGTGAAAGTTTAGTCTTCCTTATATTGTACAGTAAAAGATAATAAAAATATTTTCATGCCCTAGTGGCATAGATGGCTCAGAAACTAGATTTGCAATGTGGAAATGATTAAATGTATACTTAAGTTTTAGAACAAGGAAGTGAAATATTTCTAAAATATGAAAAATCTCAGATTGGCTCAATTCATTTATGCACACACATATTTCCCCTTTCAAATAAGACTCTGGAATACTGAATGAAATAGACTGACAAAACATAGTCCAAAATACCAGTTATTTTTATAAACATTGCTATTTTGCATTAATGAGTTAATGAATAAATACTTAGATCAGTGGTTGCACTTACAGTTCCAAATGCCCATGCTCCCCAAGGTTGACAAAAACTAGTTTTCTTTTCTTTATTGATTTTCTTCTATAGTAAGTGGAAAGTCTGATAAGAAGTGTCATGGTTTTCAGTTTCTTATGAACAGAGAAATTTCATTTTCCATGCATATACAGAGATCTATACAGGTTTGATTTCATTCTCTCAATAACCCATACTTGTTATAAAGTATGACGATTCTTGAACAGAAACTATGTTTGCAAAAAGCAAAATGAATAATGTCTTTAAGGAAGCAAACATTAATATGAATTAAAATGTCAAATGTGAACCTTGGTATATAGTTTTATTTTCAAACATAAGTAAAAGGGACAGGGCGTACATGGTCATTGAATGACTATATGCCCACTGATTCTGAAAGATATAAACAATGCTTATTAGATTCAGGTCGCTACCACAATACCTGGGGATTGACAGGAAAAAATGGGAAACATCTCTTATGCTCTAGGAAGTCCTAACTAATTCTATGCAGTTGTAAGATGATTATTTAAGATTTATAGAGACGGGTTTTAATTACAGCACAGAGAAGATATAACAGAGATTATAAGATATAACAGAGATTATAAAATTGTAGTCACAGTGAGTTAGTAAAGAATGTAAGAAGCATGATAAGAATAAAACCACCATGTTATAAATTCTTATCACTTTCTTGCTTCAGGATAAACTTTAAATGGAAGTTGGAATTTTTCATAATGGAAGCAGAGTTTTTCCCTGAATATTTTCTAGTACTCAGCTTACACTTTCTACAAGTGGTGGTCAGTCCCAATATTTATCCCCACACACACAGCTCCTGGTGCCCAGCAGGGACAGGTCCTCACTGACACTCACCTCCTCCATTATGGTGTGTGTCTGTGTTTGTGTGTGTGTATGTGTGTGTGTGTGTGTGTGTGTGTTATCCTCTGTGTCAACTGATAGCAGATACAATCAGACCCATATCTGCTGTACATAATCAGTGTTCTTTTAGCTAATGGCTTCCTTTATCAAAACACAAACAAGGCAGGCAATAAACAGAAATACATCTGCGTATATTGATACTTTTCCCATGGGTGATACACCAAGTCATATGCTGGACATGGAGGAACTTTGTAAAATAACAAAGTGGACACTGAAGGATGCACTGTAAACATGTTTGAGTGTGTTTAATTGAGACCTTCTGTGACAATGCTGGAGGTTTTTTTCGGACAGTCCAGAGAAAGAAATTTCAAGATTTGGAGGAAGTACAACAAATTTATAATTATAAATTTTTTTTCGAAAATAATATCTTTCATAACAATTCATACTACAATCATTTGAAACAGAAAAATAAGTAAAAATTTCACTTTTCTTCTAAATTCACCCAGTTCCACTGAATTATCATAAAATAGTTAAACATTTGTCATATGGTAGATAGAAGCTGCTGATAAGTTCTTCTAAGATTATGTGAGGAACTATTTCTACACAATGGTTAATTTTCATGCAAAATTATCTTGTTTTCTCTCTACTTGTAATGACTAATTTTGCAGATAATATACTCTTCCTAAATGTTTCTAGTTTATCTTGTATTATTATTTTCAACATTAATACTGTTATTACCAATAATGGCTAACATCTGGTGAGAATTTCCTTTCTAAGTCTAGGCTTATATCCATCAATTAGTATCTCATTTGTTTGCCTTAACTACATAAAGTTACAGAAATCATTGGCTTTAAGAGAAAAGTACATGAAGCACATAAATGTTTTTTTAATGTATACATTTTAATGTATTTCATAATATAATATGATTCTGACTCCAGAACAGCATTTGGAAGGCCTCACTTATGAGATCAAGTACTATATGAAGAGATAATAACACATCATAAAACATCAAAGAATCTAACTAATTAGCAGATATACATAGATTGATAAGGAATGTAATATATACAATATTTGAGAAAATGTTTGTCTTCATCACTTTTGTTTTTCCAAGGCAAAGCATTACACATTGGGTGATTTATAAAGTACATAAGCATATTATTTATAGCTCTATATGCTAAGAAGTCCAAAATTATGTGGCTATATCTGCCAGACCATTTTTTTTTTTTTGCTCTACCACCATCTCATAGTAGAGAAGAGAGATAGAGAGAAATATATATATACATATTCATATATATGTATATGCATATATGTGTTATATGTATGTGTATATACACACATATGTGTTTAAAAAGGCAGACTATATATATGTGTGTGTACACATATATGTATAAATATACACAACACTATTTATATATATGAGAGAGAAAAATAGAATAATCTCCTTTTGATAGAAAACTACTTACTGTAACAACAGTTTTACTTTATTTAGAAAGTAAAGTATTTACAAAAAGTCCCCTTAATGTTTCTATCACTTAATTCTGTTTGAGTGACAAATTTCAATGTGAGTGATGAGAAGTACAGTCATTCAACCATAGCGTTTGAAGGTATGAAAGGATGAGGGCTCTTTGACAATCAGAGTAGGGCTAGGAAACATATTACAAAAGCCAGGTTGTCTCTTAAAGTGAAGTGAGTATTAGACAGGATAGAACTAAACTAGAAGAGAATCATAAGTAGAGGTGGCTTATAAGAAGCATTTAAATATGACAGAAATGTAGACAAATCTTCAGTACATTTGAACTAACAAAAATAGGAGTGATAGCGATATTGAAAGAAATTTTTAAAAGCATATTGTGACAAGATTGCAAGTGCTTTATCGTACATGAGATTTTTTAAAATTGATATTTTCTCAAAAGAAAAACCATAAGGGAGGTTATGTCATATTGTTAGAAAGAATATTTTGATTACATGTGAATAATGAAAAAGTGAAGAAAGAAAAATATAAAAGAAATATTTATTAAAATTTGTGAAATTATTGTCATTGATAGCCCAGAGAAATAAGCAATATCAGAGAAGCAATGGCAAATGCAGAAGACAGTTATACTGGCCCGTTTTGTGTGTCAACTTGACACAAACTGGAGTTATCACAGAAAAAGGAGCCTCCCTTGAGGAAATGCCTCCATGAGATACAGCTGTAAGGCATTTTATAATGAATAATCAAGGGAGGAGGGCCCAGCCCTGGGCTAGTAGTCCTGCTTTTCATAAGAAAGTAAACTGAGAAAGCCAGGGTAAGCAAGCCAGTACCCAGCACCCTCCATGGTCTCTGCATCAGCTCCTGTCTCAAAGTTCCTGCCCTGTGTGAGTTCCTGTCCTGACTTCCTTTGGTGATCAACAGCAATGTGTAAATGTAAGCTGAATAAACCCTTTCCTCCCCAACTTGCTTCTTGGTCATGATGTTTTGTGCAGGAATACAAACACTAACTAAGACAAAAGTGGTTATTATTTCAGTAGAAGAATGATAAAGAGCAACCTGTAGTTAAATCTCAGATTTGGGACTTCCCAGGATGGCTAGTTAAGAATAGGTTTCACTGCTACCAAAGAAAATAGCAGAACACCAGGCAGTCAGGACATAGTGAGCTGATTGGAAATATATTAAGATTTCCCTATGAAATGAGACAAGTAGAACCCACATGTTTCTGTTTGCTTTCATTTTTAGTTTTTGTTGTTTTTCTCATGTTTTATTTATTTATTTACTTATGTAAATTTATTTACATTTCAAGTGTTATCCCCTTACCTGGTTTCCCTCCCTCCTTCCTTCCTTCCTTCCTTTCTTTCTTTCTCTTTCTTTCTTTTGCACTTTATATTTTTATTTATTTTTATTAGATATTTTCTTTATTTACATGTCACACATCTCCTTTTTCAGTTTCCTCTCTGAAAAAAAAAGAAAAAATTAAAATAAAAAAATTAAAAAAAAAGCTGTTCCCACCACCCCAACCCCCGCTTACCAACCCACCCTCTCCCGCTTTGTAGAGGCTCACACCATCCATTGGACTCAGCACAGGGTCCCCATTGAAGGAGCTAGAGAAAGGACCCAATGAGCTGAAGAGTTTGCAGCCCCTTAGGACAACAACAATATGAACTAACTAGTACCCTCAGAGTTCTCAGGGACTAAACCACCAACCATAGAGTACACATGAAGGGACTAATTGTTCCAACAGCATATGTAGCAGAGGATGGTCTAGTCGGTCATCAATGGGAGGAGAGGCTCTTGGTCCTGTGAAGGTTCTATGTCAGCAACTGTTTCTTAGTATCCACATAGTATTGGAGTTTGGTGACTGTATATGGGATGAATTCCCAGGTAGGACAGTCTCTGGATGGCCTTTCCTTCAGTCTCTGCTCTGCACTTTGTCTCCATATTTGCTCCCAGGAATATTTTGTTCCCCTTTCTAAGAAGGACCAAAGCATTCACACTTTGGTCTTCCTTTTTCTTAAGCTCGATGTGGTCTGTGAATGGAATCTTCAGAATTCCAATCTTTTGGGCTAATATCCAGTTATCAGTGAGTGAATACCATGTGTGTTATTTTGTGATTGGGTTACCTCACTCAGGATGATATTTTTTAGGTCCATCTATTTGCCTGATAATTTCATGAATTCATTGTTTTTAATGGCAGAGTAGTACTCCATTGTGTGAATGTACAACATTTCTGTATCCATTCCTCTGTTGAGGGACATCTGGGCTCTTTCCAGCTTCAGGTTCTTATAAATAAGGCTGCTATGAACATAGTGGAGCATGTGTCCTTGTTATATGTTGGAGAATCTTTTGTATATATGCTCAGGAGTGGTATAGCTGGATCCTTAGGTAACACTAAGTCCAATTCTCTGAGGAACTGCCAGACTGATTTCCAGTCTGGTTGTACCAGCTTGCAATTCCCTCAACAGTGGAGGAGTATTCCTTTCTCCACAACCTAGCCAGAATCTGCTGTCACCTGAGATTTTTATCCTAGGCATTCTGACTGGTGTGAGGTGGAATCTCAAGGTTGTTTTGATTTGTATTTCCCTCATGACTAAGGTTCTCTGGAATCTAACTTGTTGAGTCTTTGTATATACTGGATATTAGTGGTCTATCAGAGGGTGTAGGATTGGTAAAGATCTTTTCCCAGTCTGTTCGTTGCCATTTTGTCCTATAGTCAGTGTCCTTTGCCTTATATAAGCTTTGCAATTTATAAGATCCCATTTGTCGATTCTTCATCTTAGAGCATGAGCCATTGGTGTTCTGTTCAGGAACTTTTCCCCTGTGCCCATATGTTTAAGACTTTTTCCCTACTTTCTCTTCTATTAGATTCAGTGTATCTGGTTTTATGTGGAGGTCCTAGATCTATTTGGACTTGAGCTTTGTACAATGTGATAAGAATGGATCCATTTGCATTCTTCTACATGTTGACTGCCAGTTGAGCCAGCACAACTTGTTGAAAATGCTGTCTTTCCTCCTCTGGATGGTTTTAGCTCTTTTGTCAAAGATCAAATGACCACAGGTATGTGGTTCCATTTCTGGATCTTCAATTCTATTCCATTTATCTACCTGCCTGTCACCGTACCAATACTTTGCAGTTTTTAAGAAAATTGTTCTGTATTACAGCTTGAGGTCAGGGATGTTGATTCTCCCAGAAATTCTTTTATTGTTGAGAATAGATTTCGATACCCTGGGTTTTTTATTATTCCAAATGAATTTGAGAACTGCTCTTTCTAAGTCTATGAAGAACTGAACTGGAATTTTGATAGGGATTGCATTGAATCTGTAGATTGCTTTTGACATGATGGCCATTTTTACTATAATAATTCTGCCAATCCAAGAGCATGGGAGATATTTCCATCTTCTGAGATCTTCTTCAATTTCTTTCTTCAGGGACTTGAATTTCTTGTCAGATCTTTCATTTGTTTGGTTAGAGTCACACCAAGATACTTTATATTGTTTATATTGTGAAGGATGTTACTTCCCAAATTTCTTTCTCAGCCTATATCTTTTGAGTATAGAAAGGCTACTGATGTTTTTGAGCTAATTTTAAATCCAGTCACTTTACTGAAGTTGTTTATCAGCTGTAGGAATTCTCTGGTGGAGTTTTGGGGGTCACTTAAGTCTTGTGTTTTCATACATGGATTTATGTCTTGTTCATTTTCATTCCCTTACTCCTTTTTAAAAAATTATTTTATTTATTTACATTCCAAATATTGACCTCCTTCCCAGTTTCCTCTCCCAGTTTTCTTCATCCCATCCCCCTCCCCTTTGCCTCTGAGAAGATGCTCCTAACCACCTACCCACACCGAGTCTCCTCTCCCTTCCTCAAGAGCATCCCTCTTCCACGGTGCATCAAATCTCTACAGGATTAAGCACAACATCTCTTACCGAGATCCGACAAGGCATTCCCCTGCTAAATATGTGCTGGAGGCAAAGGAATAGCCCCTATATGCTCTTTGGTTGGTGGCTTACTCAATGAGAGTTCCCAGGGCTCCAGGTTACTTTATACTGTTGGTCTTTCTATGGGATTGCCTTTTCCTTCAGCACCTTCAATCCTTTCCAAATGCTTCCATAGGTACCTGTATCTGTGTTACTCTTTATTGTCCCAGTTCCATGTCTTTTAATTTCCCTCCTCTTCCCAGTCAGTTCTCTTTTTCTTACATGTCTTTATTTTGGGAGGTAGTCAATGAATTTAATTTTGATTGCTTGTAGAAGAACATATGAAGGGTATTTATAGAATAACATGGATTACCAATGAATCACATCAATCATACCAGTAGCTATGGCATGAAGAAAATATTTCCCTTTATCGCAGCAACAATTAGCTGTTAATATTCCTCTGAGAGGGATGGTAGCCTTCTGAGACATTCTCCCATAATAACTGCAGCCATGAAATCTGTCTTCCGACACTTGGAGACATTGTCCATTCTTTATAAGTGCATGTTGATTTCCCAGATACAAAAGTTTGGTTTCGAAACCCACATTGGTTGCCTCACAATATCTTAAATATATTCCAGCAATAATGATTTTAAGATAGGACAATTTGATTTGCCTCATGTGAAATGTAGTTTTCTCTTGTTTCTTTACATATATATATATATATATATGTATATATACATATACATATATATATATATTTAATATAACAATCACAAAGGTAAGGGCTGAAAAAGGTCTTTACCCCCCTAAGGTTACATCTTCTACATTTATTGGCAGCTTGCCTGAATTAGTAACTATTTGTTTCCTTTAAAACACACTTACGGTATTTGGTAAATGTGTCATTATGGATAAAATGCTACTGGTTTTCTTTGTACATTTAACTTTCTTTCTGAGGCCTCTCCATTCCTCTACAGTCCTTTTTTGTCATTTTTGTGAACTTAAATAGTAAAATAAAATTTAATATTTTATACTGTTATAAAATGTAGTTTTAACTTTATATAATAAAGTATACAAATGATCAGATCAAAAAATGATGAATCCTTTTTATATTTATATTGGAATAGTTGCATACATTAGTATCTTCGTCTTTTATTCCAATACATTTCAATTTTCAATGTCTATATAAAAAAGGGAATAGCCCAGGTGTTGGAATGAATGTCTGTGTTCAGAATACTTGCAATATGAGCAAGGGAGTATTGTTTACTAAAGCATAGGCTACACTACATAATCATATAATATCTAAAAAGTATTTTATGTGTAGCTGCGTATTAATGTAAGATTAGAGTAGGTAGAAAATAATGCAGGTAATGCAACAGCCCCAGTGTGAGGATGTAGTAAGGAATTAGGTGTCATATTTATTAAGAATGTCTGGGTATTTTTATTATTTATATACTCTTTATATTTTTATACAATGAGGAATACCATAAATAACCTTGTTAAGGAGGTGTAGAGAAATTAGGTTACTTGAATATTAATATAGTAAATGCAGGAGTCACATCTCTATTTTCAGCTTTCTGAACCTATAAAAAATTTCTGAACAATGAACAAAAATAGGGCTGTGTTTCCTGTATACTTTGATACTGAGAACTTTTTTTGTAGATTATTGCTTATGATGAAGGAAATAAAATACATAGAATATAATTGTTACGGTGAGCTGTCTTTGGCCTTCTCAAGTGGAGAGATATTGTTTCATTTGCTAAGTAGTGAAAACATTTTTGAAACATGATCTTATACATAGCTGTGGGTAGTATGGTAGTCACTATGTAGACCAGACTAGAGAAGAACTCATAGAGTTACTATTGCCTTGGTTTCTGGAGTTCTGGGTCTAAACCTTGCAACACCATCTTTGGCTGGAAAAAAAATCACTATTAGTGTATATATTGTAAAGAGTCTCCACACCCAGGAGGCTTCTCACATATATAAAACCTGTACAAAACTGAGGAATTCTAAGAGTAGAAGGGATGGTCTTCCTTAAGGGCAAACACATCAATTGGTTGTCTAGTACTACAAGATCAGTCCTGGACACATGAATATGAGTAGCAATATAGGGTAAGCAGATTATATACACATACATATTTACATACATATATATGTATGTACATACATACATACATACATATAAATGTATGGATGCAGTAGAAATTTGTGAAGGTGGTACCTTTTGAAGTATTTTGAAAGAGAGATGGAGTAAAGGAAGAAAAAAATATAATTATGATATCAAAATAAAATTTGATAAAGCAAATTATTTCCCAAATAATGAAAAAGGCAGTTCATTGAGGAATGAGAAGCTGAGATAGTATTTTGTAGAAAGCAGAAAACTTATTCATGCATATTTCTTCTGTTTTTTATATTCACCTCTTAAATTCTTTTCTGATATGATCACATCTCATTTTTAGTTTCCTATTCAGGAAAGTGGGAATGAAAACCAAAACTTTCTCATTACAAAATATCATTTAAATTGCACAGATAACATGTGGTTCAATTCTCCAGGCCAAAATGAGGAATCAGGCCCAGGGAGTTTCAGAAGATACTAATAAAGAGGAAATTTCCAGTTGAAATATGGATCATAGAAGTGAAACACTTGTTTCGCTTCTTTCTGCCGGGTGTTAGGGCTTTAGTCCTTTTCTTCTACCCAATACAAGATCATGTTTGCCATCATATCCCCTTTCCCTTCCAGGTACATCCCTCCCTCCCCCATTGTGGTTTCTTTCTTCTCTCTCCTAAGTGAGACTGAGGCATCCTCACTTGGGCTCTTCAGTTTGTTGACATTTTTGAGTTCTGTGGACTATATCACTGTATCTTAGGTATTATGTTCTTGTTTTTGTTTGTTTTTTGTTTGTTTGTTGGCTAATATTGACTTACTAGTGAGTATATACCATGCATGTCCTTTGGGTCTGAGTTACCTCACACAGGATGATATTTTCTAGTTCCATCCTTTTGCCTGAAAAACTCAAGATGTCTTCATTCCTAATAGCTGAATAGTATTTCATTGTGTAAATGAACCACATTTTCTCTATCCATTCTTCTGTCTTGGAACATCTGGGTTGGGAGGTAAGAGGTTGTGGGGTGATCCTCCAGAAAGTACCAGAGACCTGGGAGATCAGAGACTCTAGGGAGTCAGACTCAGGGACCCTAGATGAAATTCCTTACAGTAGGAAGAGGAAATTTAATAGAGCCCACATCCAGCAGAAAGACAGGGCATTAAGTGAGGGATGGATTGCTATCTCACAGTCAAAACTCTGACCCACAGTTGTTCATGTCTGAAAAAACTGCAGGCATGGAAATGGAGATGACCTGGAGGAAAAGAAGGTCCAGCAACAGTTCAAAAATGGGATCCAGGTCAAGGTGTAGGCCCCAAAGCTTGACACTATTACTGAGGCTATGGAGCACTCAATAAAAGGAATCTATCTTGACTGCCTTCCGAAAGTCCTAACAAGTGGTAGAAAGAGTCAGATGCAGATATTTACACCCAACCAATGGACAGAACCTACTGAACCCTGTGGTTCTATCAGGGAAAATCTGGAAGAAGCTGAGGAGGAGGGTGACCCTCTAGGAGGACCAGTAGTCTCAATTAACCTGGATCCCTGATTTCTCAGACACTGGACCACCAACCAGGCAGCATATATCATGTGATTTGAGTCCTCCAACACATTTACAGCAGAGGACTGCTGAGTCTAGACTCTTTCAGAGAAGTTATACCTAACCTTCAAGAGACCGGAGGCCTCAGGGAGTTTAGAGGTCTGGTGGGGTGGGGGGTGGAGGGTAGGGATATATTCGTGGAGACAGGAGGTGGGGAGGAGGTATGCGATGTGGATCAGTTGGAGGGTGGACTGGGAATATAATCTGGAGTGTAGAAAACAAAAAAACAAAAAAAAACAACCAACCAACCAACCAAACAAACAAACAAACAAACAAAAAAACAAAGATTAAATAAAAAGAAAAGAAGGAACGTTAAAAAAAAAAAAAAGAAATATGCCACTTATATCTTCCCTTAGCTCAGATGCTATAAGCAGAAGAGATTATACAGTCAGTAAAAGAGGTTACCCTACAAACATAATGAACTCAATTCTGTATCTAGAACCCCAAATTTTAAAATGTGGAAAGGAAAAATTGATTCCAGAACGTACGTCTTTGACTTCCACAATTCTGCAAAGAGCCAGATTGTTGCAGCACAGAATTTTATGAGACATTCAAAGAAGAGCTAACACAAATACTCCTCAAAGTATTCTACAAATTAGAAAGAGAAAGAACACTGACAAACTCATTCTATAAAGCCACAGTCACCTTGATACCTAAACTACACAAGGACTGAGCAAAGAAAGAGAATTTCAGACCAATTTCTTTTATGAACTTTGATGAAAAAATATTCAATTTGACACTCACAACCTGAATCAAAGAACACATCAAAAACATAATCCACCATGATAAAGTAGTCTCTATCCCATGGATGCAGAGATGGTTCAATACATGAAAATCCATAAACATAATCTCCATATACACAAAGTGAAAGGAAAATTACATGATCATTAAATGCTTAAAAAGCACTTGACAAAATCTAGCTCCACTTCATGGTAAAAGTCTTAGAGGGATCACAAGTCACATACCTACCATGATAAAAACAAGTCAGTAGCCAACATCAAATTAAATAGAAATGTGAAGCAATCCTATTAAAATCAGAGACAAGACAAGTTTGCCAACTCCCTTCCTATTTATTCAATACAGTACTTAAAGTTCTAGCTAGAGCAATAAGACAACTAAAGGAGATCAAGGGGATACAAATTGATCTATGCAAATGTATGATATGATAGTACACATTCTACCAGAGAACTCCTACAGCTGATAAACACTTTCAGTAAAGTGTCTGGATATAAAATTAACTACATATTCACTAGTCATCCTTTATACATATCATAAAAGGATCAAGAAATAAAGTAGGGAAACAACAGCCTTCACAAATAGCCACAAATCATATAACAAAAAAACAGGAGAAAGACCTATATGACAAGAATTTCAAGTTCCTGAAAAAGAAATTAAAGAAGATATTAGAAGATAGAAAGATCACCCATGCTCATGGATTGGTAGGCATAACAGAGTTAAGATGGCCATCCTAAAAAAAGCAATTTACAGATTCAATGCAATTCCCATCAAAATTACAACACAATTCTTTACAAATTTGAAAGAGCAATTCTAAACTTCATAAGGAAAAATTAAAAAAAAAACCCACAGGATATCTAAAACAATGCTGAACAATAAAAAAATTCTGCGTATCAG
Source organism: Mastomys coucha (assembly GCF_008632895.1). NCBI lineage: Eukaryota > Metazoa > Chordata > Mammalia > Rodentia > Muridae > Mastomys > Mastomys coucha. The sequence goes on along the minus strand of NW_022196910.1, from coordinate 31,472,362 downwards.
ATATTGACACGTGATATGCAATATAGATGACTCGCCTATGAAAGTCATTCCATCCGTAAAAGGATTATGACCTACAGGTTGAGAAACACTGCTCTATACATTCCTGTGCAGAAAAACAACAGATTCATCTCTGTCTTTTGTATGTTGACTTTCATTAATTTGAATTTTTTAAGAAGCTATCAGAACACAGTACTTTGAAGATATTAGTAGCATCCAATACTTCTTATTACCAAAAACTCATCACATGATTTATTGAAACCCAAACTGAATCTGTTCTTATGTGTTCCATGTCTAAATACTGAGTTTCTGAATATCACTAAAAGGAAGAGAAAATTAGTATTATGAATTTGGAATGTATATACTAGCAAGTTCTACTACTGAAAGAAGTGTAGTGAGGGGTGTCCAACAACTGATGGGTAGCTTCCCAGTACTATATTCATGTACTATTGAGAGGCTTGAAATACAGGTTATTTTTATTCTGTTTGAAAATATTAAGAAATGAGTAGGTCCTTTTCACTTTTTCACTATTATAAGAGTACATATACATGAAAAAATAGGTAATACAAATAAGCTAAAATGCATCTGGAGCTATCACCATCCCTGACCACAAACTGTACTACAGAACAATAGTAATAAAAACTGCATGGTATTAGTATAAGAAGAAAAGACAGGTTGATCAATGCCTCCCTCTGCAGAGACTTGATGTACTGGGGTGGGATATGGGGGAGCACCTAGAGGGGTGCTTCACTCTCTCAGAGGAGAATGGGAGGGGAAATGGGAACATAGACTGTATGAGGGCAGACCAGGATGGGGGAAAACAATCAAAATGTAAGTGACTAAAAAGAAAAGAAGAGCAGAAGCTATTGGCATTCTCTTCAGGAATTTTAAACCACAAGAAACTCAAGAAGAAGGAAGACCAAAAGGTGGACATTTCATTCCTTCTTAAAAGGGGGAACCTAATACCCACAGAGAGATGCAGAGATTAACTATGGAGCAGAGACTGAAGGAAGGGCAAGCCAGCCTAAATATAGCTATCTCCTGAGAGGCTCTGACAGTATCTGACTAATACAGATGTAGAGGCTCACAGCCATCCATTGAACTGAGTACATGGTCCCCAATGAAGGAGTTAGAGGAAGGACCTATGGAGCTGAGGGGTTTTGTAGCCCCTTAGGATGAATAATAATATGAACTAACTAGTACCCTCAGAGCTCCCAGGGTCTCAACCACCAACCAAGGACTGTACATGGAGGGGTCTGATTGTTCTGGCAGCATGTGTATAGTAGAGGATTGCAAATTCAATCATCAATAGGAGGAGAGGACCTCGGCCCTGTGAAGGTTCTGTGCCCCAGTGTAGGGGAATTCCAGGGCCAATAAGTGGGAGAGGGTGGTGTCGCAGGCAACAGGGGAGGTGGAGGCAACAGGGGTCTGTTCTTGTTGTTTTTGTTTGTTTGATTTTTGAAGGGGGAACTGGGAATGGAGAAATTTACATGTAAATAAAGAAAATATCTAATAAAAAAACAAAAAGAAGAGAAAAAAGAGAGGGGGAAGGATGGAAGGAAGAAAGAAAGAAAGAAAGAAAGAAAGAAAGAAAGAAAGAAAGAAAGGAAGAAAGAAAGAGAGAAAGAAAGAGAGAAAGAAAGAGAGAAAGAAAGAGAGAAAGAAAGAGAGAAAGAAAGAAAATGAAGTGGTTTCTAGCCTGGTATAAGTGCAATCATCTAGCCATTGCTAAATTCAGATTATTTTGATTCAACTTGGAACTCATTTACTGAACAATGTATTTGTAGGACTTAATAGTTTGGTATTTTCATTACAGAAGTTAGCATAAGCTGTAATATTTCTCAACAATAGTATACTTAATCTTTTTATCAGATGTCACACTGAATCATGGTCTAACATTACTAATGGGTAATGATGGAAAGACTGAGTTTCTTTCACCTATAGTTTGCTTAAGTATCTTTTTAGTATGTCTTCAGTGGCATAAATGAGCCTTGGTCAACTTATAGTCTAGTCTTTCAAACACAAAACTCTAATGTTATCATAGCTTCCTGCTTTGATGATATATGAAGTTTAAATACAAAATAAAATAATGGGACACATCAGTCTCAGAGATATGCCCGAACTCATAATGGACATATATACCTAGTAACCAAAATTGATTTCTCTATGTTATAGAAACTTTAATCATGAAACAAAACCAAGTCTGTAGCCTAACCCAGGCAATACTTTATGCACAACTGCATTTAAATGAGTGTTGAAAGGTGTGTCTTCTCCTGAGTATGAAGAGCATTTGGAGTTCGCTTTCAGCTATAGTTCCTTGGGGAGTCTGGGCTGTAGAAATGAAACATTCTCAGGTATTTTTATAATTCAAGCTTATTTTCCAGGAATGAAATTATATAACAGATTTCTGTAGTCTAATTGCTTCCAGAAAGTTCTACTTATAGTAATCAATCCTAAACATCCACTCTTGAAATAACATTAAAAATTACACTTTCTTATTAGTTTTCTGGCTTCTGTGCCAGAAAAGTATAATGGAAACCTGGTCACAAGGAATCCATGTGCATCCTCAAGTCATGCAAAATTTCCCTTTAATTTTCATTTTTTTTTAAAAAATATTTTTAGGGTAAAATATGAGTATGCATGCATGGGTCTTCATATATGTCAATAGCTACTTAGATTCTTTTTAGGAAATAGCCTATGGCATATAGTACATAGCATATAATGTATCAGTTTATTTTAACAAACAGGTATAAATTTAAAATAATGAAAACAATCTTGTTGTTATTGTTTCTTACTGAATTCCCAGAAATTAGAAAGTGGCAGGGCAAGGACCATTGAGGAATCTAGTTTTCTTCTGTTGTTACCTCTGCTATCCTCAGCTCTTATGCCACATGTGATTATATCTGCTTTAACACCAATCTTCTTAGTACTTGGAAAGAAAGGAAGCTGAGCATAAAGTGACTGATTATATTATAAAAATAATATGGAATTTTGAAAAATGTTAAGACCAAATTCAGATGCTCTTGACTGACAGGGACATGTATAGATATCAGCAATGTTTTATTTGGCTGAATGCTAACCTTCAGTTGATCATTAAATGCATGGTCCTAGGGAAATGAACATTCTTTGAAAAAGAAAACATAGAGAAAAGTTTTGGGGAGAAATAATGGGCCATTAGTTTAGTGATATGTTTAATGTAAATCATTGAAGATACAAAAATGTTATTTAAACTATATTTCTTTCATCATGTTCCATATGTTGTCAGAATAATTTATACAGAGCCCAAGAATGAGGGCACTTAAGACAACTTTATCTGTTTTGCTATGGCTCTAAAGCTGAATAACTTACTACTCCATTCCACAAACATACGGTACAGAACATAAGGTGTATTTACAAAAGATACCTGGAGAGGAGGTGGAGAAAGAAGACCATTATTCACTACTTGTAGGAGTGATAACTAATGTGAACATTATAAAAATGTATAATTTTTTGTATTTTTTTCAAAATATTAAATAGAGTGTACTACAACCTGAGCCAGCTATTTCATACCTAGATGGATATGATAGATCTATCTATATCTATCTATCTATCTATCTATATATCTATCTATCTACCTACCTATTGAAAGAAGTCCATAAACTACCATAATAGTGATGTTTGCACATGTACGTTTATTGCTCTTCCATTTACTAAACAAAGAAAATTAAAATAACTTAGTTGTTCATTGACAGATTAATGCAAGATAAAAATATGATATATTCATAAAATGGCATATAATTTAAAACTATAGAAAACTTAAATAGCAAACTATGAAGGATAACTCATAGAGTTCTAATGGATAAGTTTGATCATTTTTTAAAAAATCCAACAAAAATGTATCTTCTCACATATGCAGATTCTAGCCTAATATATATATATATGATATACATATATATATTTATGTATATAAAATAAACAAATTCATGCATCACTATACCATTATAGAAAAAGCAAGAAAGAGTATTAAGGTGACAAATTTCTTATTGCTAAGACCATATGGATTATAATTTTTATAATTCCTGTGAATATTCTCTAAAACTCCAATACCTTTTCAATGAAAAATAAATCCCTACGTTGGAAATGACATCAATTGATTATGTAAAGCACTCTCACATCCTTACTTGGATTTTCAATTGAGTGTTCCCATAGGATGTAGTTCTTTGGAAGACTATCTAAATTTATAATACTACACTCTTTAAACAAGAATTTTAGCTACTCAAATTACACAATATTATGGTTATTTTAAGTATGTATAAACTATCACAATTTAAAAATTCTAGAATAAGCCGGGTAGTGTTGGCACATGCCTTTAATCCCAGCACTTGGGAGGCAGAGGCAGATGGATTTCTGAGTTCAAGGCCAGCCTGGTCTACAGAGTGAGTTCCAGGGCAGTCAGGGCTATACAGAGAAACCCTGTCTCGAAAAACCAAAATAAATAAATAAATAAATAAATAAATAAATAAATAAATATAAGTAAATAAATAAAAGGAAAAAAATCTAAGAATAACTAGGAATACTGATTACCTGTTCTTGAATCTCAAAGTCTAACATGAGAGAAATGTAAAAACAATGAAAAACTTATTTTACTCTGTATATTATATTTCTAAATCTTAACATTCTTGAAGAATAGAGTCATATTGGATAAAAAGTGAAACTTAAAAAATGTAAGAGGGTGACAGATATTTGAAATTTTACATGTAAAAATTTCTAAAGTTTGCTAGCCACATAATGTTTTTCATTAACATTCTAATGATGTTCAAAGGATCTCTAGTAAATAATGAGCATACAATTATATTTCAGATAAATGGAGTGTACAATTATATTTCTTCATAATGCTAGGAAGAGCCATGCTTAAATTATTTTGTGCAAGGATTACAAAAGTCTTTGGGTCAATCAATTTGAAAGTGTATCAAATCAGTGAGATAAAAGAATAGTTATCTATGTAAAATATAATCTATTCTCAGTAAGAGGTCTAAAATGCAAATTATGATATATTTTTACTTAAAAATTGAATGGTTAATTAGAAAAATGTATTTGAATATTATTTTAGGTTATATATGTGAGTATAAGCATGCAGTATTTTTTCATTTTTTTGAGAAGCAGGTATTAATGTATTTAATAATTGACTTTTTGATTGTTTCCATGCTTGTATAAAGCATCACTGTTACAAATAGTTAAATATCGTGACCTTCTTTCTGTCTTTGCTTTTCTGCTCTGATGGAATATAATGAGTATTTTTTGCATTTAAGAGGCATAAAATTGCCTGGCAGTAGTGGCGCACGCCTTTAATCTCTGCACGTGGGAGGCAGAAGCAGGAAGATTTCTGAGTTCAAGGTCAGCCTGGGCTTGAACTCAAAGTGAGTTCTACAGAGTGAGTTCTAGGACAGCCAGGGCTACACAGAGAAACCCTGTCTCGAAAAAAAAAGAAAAAAGAAAAGAAAAAAAAGGCACAAAATGAATGCATTTCTACTTATGATTCAGAAATTGAAATCAACAAACAAACAAACAGAAAAATCAGGCTTGACATCTGAACAGAGAGTCCTCAAAAGAAAGAAATAGGGGTTGGTTGGTGAGATGGCTCAGTGATTAAGAACACCGACTGCTCTTCCAGAAGTCATGAGTTCAAATCCCAGTGTACTGGCTAGTTTTGTGTGTCAACTTGACACAGGCTGGAGTTATCACAGAAGGGAGCTTCAGTTGGGGAAGTGCCTCTATTAGATCCAGCTGTGGGGCATTTTCTCAATTGCCCCTTGTGGGTGGTGCCATCCCTGGGCTGGAGGTCTTGGGCTCTATAAGAGAGCAGGCTGAGTAAGCCAGGGGAAGCAAGCTAGTAAGGAACATCCCTCCATGGCCTCTGCATCAGCTCCTGCTTCCTGACCTGCTTGAGTTCCAGTTCTGACTTCCTCTGGTGATCAACAGCCATGTTGAAGTGTAAGCTCAATAAACCCTTTCCTCCCCAACTTGTTTCTTGGCCATGATGTTGTGCAGGAATAGAAACCCTGACTAAGACACCCAGCAACCACATGGTGACTCACAACTATCCGGAATGAGATCTGATGCCCTCTCCTAGTGTGTCTGAGGACAGCTACAGTGTATTTACATATAATAATAAACAGTTTTTTTAAAAAGGAAAAAAATAAATATGGCTAAGAAATATGTAAAAAAAAATGCTCATCATTCCTACCCATTAGGGAAATGAAAATCAAGATAACTTAGAGATTTCTCTTAACCCCAGTCAAAATGGCAAAAATCAACAAAACAGCTGGCAACAAATGCTATAATAGATATGGAGAATGAGCTAGGAGATACAGAGAAAAGGGATCCCTGCATTGTCAGTTGGTAGGACTGTAAACTGGTCCAAGTTCTTTAGAAATTAATGTGGAGAGAATCCTCAGTAAGTTAAGTATAAATTTTTCATTTCACCCTACTAAAACATTCCATGCCATATGGCCAAAGAACCAACATCTTATTCTGTATGTATTTGCTCAGCCATGTTCATTCACAATAGTTAGAGAATTGAAACAACCTCTGTGTTCTTCCATAGACTAATGGATACTGAAATTGCGGTAGATACACTGTGGTGTAGATGTAGTATTTTCACCAGTAAAGAGAATGGGATTTACAGGTAAGAGGACGGAAGTAGAAAGGATCATCTTGAGTGATGTAACTCAATTCTGAAAGACAAATATCAGATGTTGCCCCTACACTTAGGATTGTAGCTCCACATCTACAAATGTGAGTATATAATTATATAGACTAGGTAAAAAAAATCCATTTTGGGGTGAATAATAGAGAGAGAAATAGCTGTGTAGAAATAATTAGAAAGGGGAAGTGAGAAAACCAAAGAGAGCTATGAGTTGTGGAGGATAGAGGGAGATACATACAGAAGATAGGGGGATAAAAGTAATGCTGTCTAAAATCATCATAAGGAATAATAAATACTGTTAGCTAAATATTCATAATGCATATAAGGCAGGTATGTGTGGGTTTACAATACCTTTGTAAGTTAAAATAAGCATATTCTATCTGGACAATGTTTCTATAAATACCAAAGATTATCTAACAAAAATCACAACACCAAACACGAAAAGCCCTCTTTTAAATTATTGTCTAGAACTGCCAAATAAATCTCCCAAAACAATATAGGCTATGGTTATTGGCCTTGGTTTTAGAAAGTAAGTCCAAATTGCTGAAGACATTTTCATTTTAGACACATAGCACAAAGGCTTTGAGTTTGAGCTGTCCTGAAACCATCCACTTTGAGGATACAAGAAGAGAATAAGCAAGCTTCCAAAGAAAAGAAGTAACCAATAATTATATGATATCTTTGAACCAAAGCAATGGCTATTTGTTGAGGTTTGGTCTTTTGCTGTGTATTGTAATGGTAAGTGTGGAATGCTAAGTCCTGGTTGCTCCAGAAAAGAAAAAGTCCACACAGAGACCCAAGTGACCTTGCCCCCAATTTATTTCTGATTGGTAAGTGAGGATGCTGACAGACAGTAGCTGAGCAGAAGAGACATAGTTGGGGTTTAGGATTTCCAGGCTTGTAGTCTAGGGAGAACCATAAAGAAGAAGATGAAAGAGGAAGAATAAGCTGTTGTGGGTTAGGTGAACTCATGAAAATTGAGTTGAGGACTGAAAAGTTAAGAACAGTCCAGATCAAACACAGTATGTAATAACTCAGGGCTATTGATAAGAATATAAGTTCTGAGAGCAAAAAGGGTAGATATCAGCCCATCTATTTTGCTGTATAAGGGTTATTGTAAATATAAAGTTGTGTGTCTTTTATCTGGGAACTAAATGATATAGGCAGGGAAGAAATTGCTAATTGGGATTAAAATTTTTTACAACAGCTTTTATAGCATAATAACCCTAAAGTGCACACATATTCTAGTAGTAACCCACAGTTCTCTGATTGCAGTTAAAGCTCATTCATCTAGAGAGGAATAATATCTGGTACTGAAACTTTAGCTAACTATCCAGGATTAGTGAAGTCATGGATCTTGGAGTAGGAGAACCTACAACTCCCATTTTGCTAAATTGCCATTAACTTTTAAGTATATTCTAAATATTTTCCTTATTCTGATATATATGTGTGTGGTCCCTGCCCATCAGAATGGTTGTGATAAAGAAATCAAATGATAACAAGTGCCACTGATGATATCAGGAAAGAGAAACATTAATGCACTATTAGTAAGTGAAAATTGCTTGGACCAGTATGGAAGTCAATGTAAAGGATTCCCTCAAGCCTAGAAGGAGATCTGTAATATCACCCATCTCTTCTGCTCATGGACATATGTCAAAGGACTCTCTCTTACCATAGTGGTATTTGCTCATATTTATTCCTTCCCATTCTCTTCAGGATAATTAAGAAATAGAATCAGGCTAAATGTCCATCAATTGGTTCAGAGAATTGTGGACTAGGACTGGTCTAGCTGCTTAAAAAGGCAAGTGCCTTGGCTTTCTGAGGTTTGGATCCAAAGACCCTGGGAAATGGTATGCCTTTCAGTTCCAGAAAAACAGGACCATTCCCTCGGTCAGTGAAGCATACAGAGCACCTGTGTTTCTCTGCATCCCTTAGAAATCAGGAAAGTGCATAGTTTTGTTAAATAATAGTATTAGTCATTAATTGTCTTCCTTGTGTCTGCCATTATACCATGGCAACCACCATTGCCTTCTGTTTTGATAAATGTATAAACATTCTCATTTCTTGAAATAAACTTGTCTTAACCCCAGCATTGCTAAGACCTCTCTAACATGGCCTGATTTATTGCAATTGACTATACTAGGACACCCTGTTTGGGTAAGTGCTTGCACTTAGAAATTGATGAATGGATAATGAAAATCTGATATTTATTTTTATTTTATTTTCTCTCTCAGGTGTGTGGTTGTGTGTGTGTATATATATGTGTGTGTGTGTGTGTGTGTGTGTGTGTGTGTGTGTGTGTGTGTGTGTGTAGGTAGGAAGGAACGAAAGTAGGTAAGATGACTTTGACTTCCAGAAGTCAGTGCTCTACTTCCTCTTGGTCTCACAGATGAAACTCAGGCTGTCTGGCTGGGCAAAATCACACCTTTGCCTGTTGATTCATCACTTTGACCAACAAATAAATTATATTTAGCAGTAAAGACATTTAATGTTCATATTAATAGGTTGACCAGGAAAGAAATTATATTGAGATAACTTAGTTAACAGAAAAACAATTGTAGCATATTCTCCCTTATATGTATATAGTACATTTTATTCTTTCATTTAGTGTTCAATTTAGAGATCTTGTGGAGGTAAGGAATCTAGGAAGAGGACATTGGTAGGTGGATACCCTAGGGACTGGGAATAATAGAATATAGGTAATATGAAAGAAAAAGGAGGGATAATGGTGGTAGAAGGGTTTTAACAGGATAGGGGAAAGTGGAGAAAATAAATTAGGGGAAAACTAATGTGAGAAAGCCTTGTGAAAACCTATTACTGTCAATCAAAGCACATAATTTGATTTATATTTAAAAGGTTTTTGAAGAGTGGTATTGGAAGAATGACTAGAAAATTATGAACCTAGTAGCTGTGGGTTCTTTCACAAAAATCCCAGCACCAAGTATAATACTTCCTTTTGAATTGCTGGTCAGAGGGGCAGAAACCCCCAAAACCATATAGGCTCTCACCATTCCTCTTACTCACTTACCAGAACTAGATGGCAAGTCTTTATTGTTGAAGACATGATGAACTTTGGTTTTATGATATAGAAAATTTAAGGTGTAACAAAAGAAGAAACCTGCCCATTTCAGGATCACATTCTAAGATTTAGAAAACATGATGCAGCTATGTAGGGGAAACAAAGTTTCAATACTCTTAGCACAAATATTAAAGTCTGTGAGCACGAACCATCAGGAAAAATGTGCCTATTTCTGAAATCGTTGCACTACAGTTGTGTGGATAACCAATCACGGTGGCATTTGGCTCCCTAACAGGGATTTCACATGAGGATATACAAAATTGCCTTGCACTCCAGCTCCAGGACACCTGATGCTTCTGGGCTCCTTGAGTACCAGAACTCATGTAAACATATCCTCCCATTGCACACACTAATTAAATAGTCTTTAAAAATTTAGAAAAAGACCACAGATAAGATTTGATATTTAACCCATGAAATATCCAGATCTGAAAAATAAAACTGAGAAATATCACTTCACTAAATATATAATATCTGTTACATGAAATCCTTTTCTATCACTAGCACTAAGATGGTGCCTACTAAGTAACTCACACTGGGGATATTTCATTAGCAGAGTAGTTGTTTTGTATGTGCAAGGATTAAAGATCCGTGCTCAATCAGCAGCAGTGGGAAGAGAGAGGGAGAGAGAAAGCAAGAGAGAGGAAGAGAGAGAGAGAGTCAGACAGACAAACAGACAGACACAGAGACACAGAGATACAGAGACAGAGAAAGAGAGACCAAGACATGGAAGTCACAGAAGGGAAAAGCATCTCACAGAAATGACTAGAGAGAAAGAATGAAGGATGAAGGCAGCACACACCTGTCAATGGCATTTCCACATTGATCTACTTCCTCCCTCTGACCCAGACTGCCCAAGATCCACTGAACTATTAATCAGCAAGCACTCTCATGATTCAGTCACTTCTCCGTCATGCAACCAGTCACATGAGCATTTGAGAGGCATTTTATGTCCAAGTCATAATATGGTACTGTCTTCAATCTCAGCAGATGAGAAGTGCATGCAGTAAAATTTTGGAAGAGTCATAATTATGTGTTCAAGCTCCCTTTAGGAAAATAACTACTACTTAGTAACTGTACTACACTTGATGAAGTGCCTGCCTTTTCCTAGAATTCTATTAAAATCTAATGGTGGGCTCCCTCTTCCTCAACCTGGAGAGCAAAACTGAAACTGCTTTCAGATCCAGGACTGCGGATGCCACCTCTGGGGAGAACGCCTGACTACCTTAGATCAAAGACTTTCGGACTTGCCTTTGAAGTACCTTTTCCTCCGGTCTAGTGTTTATGTTAAATGGCTTGGTATCTCTTTGCCCTTGGTTTCGATATTGCCTCTGGATATATAAACTCAGTTTTCCCCTAGTAAAAACACACCTCGATACAGCTACCTGGTGTCCGTGTCTTTGTCTTTCTCACCCACTGTATTTAAGGGTACTCAATAATCTCCAGTCCGAGAGCACCCAACGGAGTGAGGGTCCGCTGACAGGACTCCCACAGTTGTTGACACAGGGTGTTACCTATTTTATAATTTACTCTCATCATGGTAACAGGACAGAAATACTTCCAAACTTGCCTTTTGGTGATGGATAGTATCAGGCTGAGGTAGAAAAAGTTGGAAAGCAGACAAGGGAAGACTTAAACTAGTTTGAAGTCTTGTATTTATCTTCAGCATAAAATTTTACCAAAAATTATTTTATTGAAAATTTTAGTCAATTTGCAGCAATTATATATGGAGATATATTTAACAAAATTTTCAGAGTAAGAAATAGATATTTAGTGTGTTTACCACCTGGAAGAGCTTAAAACATTTAGCAAATATGAATGTAAGTAAAAATGAACCTTGTAGAGTTGACATGTGCCAAGGTCAATTGACTAGACTAAATTTCTCACTGGTTGATTGTCAATTTGGATAAATTATAAATTTTTAATTTATTTAATTATTTATTAATTTAAATTATTAATTTATTCTTTTTCATATGTTATATCCCAAACACAGTTTTCCCTCCTTCCATTCATCCTAGTGTGCTGCTTTTCCTTGACCCCCTGCCACCTGGCCTCTTTCCCAGATCTACTCTTTCTTCACTTCCCTTCAGAAAAGAGCAGGCCTCCCAGGGCTATCAATCAAATATGGCATAAGGAATTACAATTAGACTAAGTACAAACCCTCATATCAACGTTGGAAGACGCAACACAGTAGGAAGAAAGGGGTCCTAAGAACAAGCAGAGTCAGAGACAACCTTCAATGTTAGAAATCTCATAAATACATCAAGCTAACAACACTAACACATATACAGAGGGCATAGCTCAGATCCATACAGGTTCCTGATTGTGGCTTCTGTCTCTGTGAGTCCCTATAAGCCCTGTTTAGCTGATTTTGTGGGCTGTGTTCTCATGCTGTCCTTGAACCCTCTGGCTTCTGTAATCTGCCCCTTCCTCCTCACTTCCATGGGGTTCTGCCTAATGTTTCATTAATTACTTCTTTAAATGAGTGCGGTACACCAAAATAGTGTAACCTATTTCACAATTTTATCTTCTGCTTTCATGTTTTCTTTGTTTTACAGGCGTTACTAGAAACTGAAGCTGGCATAAGTCTCACTTTTACTTCTAGTATTTCTTGTCTGTCACAAATAACATTAGCGGTATGTCATTGTGCTTGGATAGACCCTTGCTCTAATAATTACAATGTTAAGTTGTGGACATAATATGTTTATTATCTTATATTTATCCTTAGTGTATATGTGTGTGCATGTGTCTGTGTGTGTCTTTGTGTGTGTGTGTGTGTGTGTGTTTGTGTGTGTGTGTGTGTGTGTGTAAGATAGAATGTGTATGTACGTACAGCAATGCATAGGTAGAAGCCAGAGGACAACAAAGTTGTGATATTCATTCTCTCCTACCTCTAAGTAGATTTCAAGTATTCAATAAACTTTGGATGCAAAGTTTCTAGGGGAAGGGCCTTCAACACTGATCCATCTCACTAGCCCAGCCATTATAATGTTCACTTATTGAGACTTATGAGTGAATTTTATAATGGGATTCTCACAACTGTGATGAGCCATTATCCAAATTTTTTTCAAAAACAAAACTCACAGAGCATAGAAATTACAAGTGTAGGTTATCATGCTCAAATGAAGAAAAATGATGAACACCTGTTACACACAGATTTGAGCATACTATAGAGGATTCATGGGTTCCACACAGTTCCTCATTCTCTGTCCTTAATAGGAAAGAAACATGGAAATCATCACTAGCAAGCCATTCTATAAAGTAGAAACGTTTGGCAGAAGTGAGTCATTGTTGGCAGTACTATTACAGATAAAAGCAGATGTAAATGTCTTTACTAAAGGGAGAGACAATTCAGTGAAAGACTTTCCAAAATTCCTTTGTAATTGGTTAGCTGTCTAGATTACAAGCATCAGTGAATAGGGGCACAGTTTCTTCTGACAGTACCATGCTTTTATACCAAGGCATCAAGAAGAGCAAGCAGTTTTTCTCAATGGGAGATTTTTGGCTTAGCTGAGAAATACTGTCTAGCTCTGTGACACAACTAATCACACTGCTCAGTGTCATAATAGGCCCTCTGGAATTCAGATATCAGTGACTTTTATGTAAGAAGAGATCACATGCTAAAATAGTTTATTTCTTTCATGAATAAGTTAAATAGTACTTTCTTATCTTTAGAGTGATTGACAATTTGTGTAGATAATTTCATATGGATAATGGCACTGTCCTCATTTCTTATCTCATACAAGCCAATTTCCAAAAACAGAATGTCTCCTGATAATGTAAAAGTATCCAAAATGGTCTAATGGACCCATCTACACTGGGAATCACTTATTAAAGAAATTGAGACCAATGTTGGAATGATTCAAAAGAATATATATCATAAATATACATATATCTTATGTTATAGTATATATACATATATAAAATAATGAAAAATATTAGAGTTCATGTTTCATAAAATGGTACACATAGTGCTTAAAACTTACCACTTTCCAAACTTGCACTTCACTTTAAGTTTACATAGTACAATATTTAATTTCATATTGAAGCCACCTGTGGCTAAAGCCCACAGATACTTGGTTTTCTCAGCTCCTACTTTCCTCTTTTGCAAATGCTAGCACAGGGAATAGTTTTCTATCAATTTTCTTGGGCAAATTTAGAAATAATCAGCTAAGAAGTAGCACAGAGATCAAAGAACCAGGAGAAAGGAAGTGCTTAGCATATATACCCATGTTAGGCTTAAAGAGTATGTTGGAATGGAGGGGTAGATTGAGGCTTTCCCACATAAACTAGAAGAAAACTAACTATCCTTTAATTATTCTACTATGTCTACTTTATTGATTACATATACAATTTCAAAACAGCAAAGCTGCTTGCTACCATCTGTTTTTGCAGGCAAAGTTCTGCAGCCTTCTACTGCCCTCAGCCCGAACGTACAGCACTTTCACCTTACACAGCTCACTAGGTCTCACTTAGCACTTCTGTAAGTTCAATAAATATATCCATGTGAAAACTTGGAAAAAAAGAAAGATAAAAAGAATGGGAGAAAGATTAAAAAGAAAGAAAGCAGATGTCTAGTCTCCAGATGCACTTCTTTTCTCACAGAACCACTAATACAGTCCAGGTTCAGACAATTTAAACTGGAAGACACCCAGACACTTTGGAAACAGAGCCTGTTAACAGGCAAAGTGAGTTTAAACTCTGACAGACCATACCCCACATGGGAGCTTTCTACTTAACAGATACATTGATTTTGCTGTTACGGTCCTAGGGAGTCTGAGATCACATGAGTACATGCTTTCTTCTCCTTGTCATTTTAACCAGTTCTATGAGTTACTATAATTAAACATTGGGAAACTACCAGGTAGCTGCTATGAGCCTCACCATAGTCTACATCTCTGCTCTCTCAGTCATCACTTTCTTAGCCAAGCATTAATTTTCTGGCAACAAGTTTTGCTCTCTTATTTTAGAAATAGACTTTTTGGGAGTGATCTGACACCTCCAAAAATAATATATGTATTATTTAGATAGAGAAAAGTGCAAGTGAGTATATATAAATAATTATAAGTTTATATTTTATTTATTTTTATAGATAGAGGATAGATAATTTATAGTAAGATAAAGATATATTGATATATTTAGGAAGAGATGATAAGGACTTATATTTTGAAATAGTATTTTAGATCACGAAAATTAATTGTAGATTAAAAAATGTCAGAAAATGTAATGAGATACTGTGGTGGACTGAATTAGTATGTCCCTTGTAGGCTCCTGTGTGTGAATGTCTGGCCCCATAGGGAGTGACACTATTAGGAGATGTGGCCTTCTTGGAGTAAGAATGGCATTGTTGGAGGAAGTGTATCACTGTGGAGGCATTCTTTGATGCCTCTGATGTTCAAGCTACACCTAGTGTGGCACTCAGTCCTCTCTGTGTGCTGGACTACTTTGTATGCAAAAATAAATGGTATCAAGCAACTTTGTTATTTTTAAATTGTGTATATATATTCAATAAAATAGATATATTATATAAATAAAGGTATAATTAGATTTTTTCTAGTTTATGTGAGATGATCTCTCTCTATCCCTCCGTTCCAATACTCTCTATAAGCTTCTCGAATAGCTCTTGCTGCTGGCAGATCAAGATGTAGAACTCTCAGCTCCTACTCCAGCACCTATGTGTCTGGATGCTCCCATGATTTCCACCATAATGATAACTGAATGAACATTTGAAACTGTAGGCCAAGCCCCAATTAAATGTTTTCTTTTATAAGAGTTGTCATGACTATGGTGTCACTTCACAGCAATGAAACCTTAACTAAAACAGATTCAAGTGAACGAAATATTCACATAAATGAACTTATTTCTTCTGCATTGACAATACACATTCTTAATGACTGAGCCATTTGCCTAGTCCCTACTATTCATAGTGTAAATGTATGGAAGTTAAATTACTACATAGAATCAGATTTTGAACTCAAATTTCTAAACATGTAATGTATAGTTATTTCCAAAAAGCCTACAAATATTTCATTGTATATTGGAAATTTTAGTTTTGCATGTGTAGATTACATAAAATATGTCCAAGTTAGAAAATACTTTATAAAATATCTAAAATTCAGTTCAATATCTTTCCATTTGGAAAATGTTTTTCTACCTCTATTTCTATTTCATATTACTCTTCACTGGACATCTATTGCTTTTTACTCCAGAATGAAATGATAATGTTAAACTAAAGAGGGCATTCTACTTAATTTTAGCTTGCTAGGTGAATAAGTTAATAAGGGGGAGCAGAAGTTGCCAACTGCTGTAGCCAGACAGGATATCCAGAGGAGGGAAGGGGAGTCCAATTTATCTATAAACGCTTCAACCCTAAATTTATCAGGCCTACAAGATTTATAGGAATAAAGATGGAACAGAGTGGGAACAGTAAACCAATGACTGCCCCAACTTGAGACCGATCCCTTGTAAGAGATCCAAACCCTGACACTAATAATGATTCTCTGCTATGTTTGAAAATGGGAACCTAGCATAACTGCCTGGAGAGTCGTGTGGAAGAATGGGGTCTCAAAGTAAGCAAGTCTGAGGGGGTCAAGGACATCACAAGAAGACCCATAGAGTCAACCAACCTGGGACCATGGAGTATCACAGAGCTTGATCCATTGTCCAGGGATCATGCAGGAGATGACTGTAAACTTACTACATATTTGTAGCAAATATGCAGCTTGGATATCATGTGAGACGCTAACTAGTGGAGTGGGAGCTATTTCTGTTTTTGTTCACTGCCATTGAATCCCCTACTCCCTATGTGAACCTCCTAGATGGGTCTTAGTGGGAGACAATATTCCTAGTCTGCTGGGACTAGATGTCCCAGGGTAGAGTGGTACCAAAGAGGGGCTCCCTATCTCTGAAGAGAAAGTGAGGGGACAATAGAGGAATGGATTTGTAACTATAGGACCAGGAAGAGAGGAGGGAGGTGTCTATAATCAAGATTAAAGTGCACTAAAAGGGAAGTATGCATAACATTATGAAAATTTTATAGACTATTGTTTGTCTGTTCAGGAAGTTGTCTCCTGTACCAATATGCTTAAGGCAACTCACCACCTTCTCTTAGATTTAGTGTATTTAGTTTTATGTTGAGGTCTTTGAAGCACTTGGACTTGAGTTTTGTGCTGGGTGATAAATATGAATCTATTTGCATTCTTCTGCATGTAAACATCAGTTTGACTAGCACTATTTGTTGAAGATGCTTTCTTTCTTCCATTGTATGGTTTGGCATCTTTGTCAAAAATCAAGTGTTCATAGGTGGTGCTTTTATTTCTGGGTCTTCAGTGAAATTCCACTGATCCACCTGTTTCTTTCTATACCAATACCATGCAGTTTTGATTACTATTGCTCTCTAGTACAGCTTGAGATTGAGATGATGATACCTCTAGAAGTGTTTTGATGTACAGGATTTATTTTGGCTTTCCTGAGTTCTATGTTTTTCCTTATGAAGCAGAAAATTGTTCATTCATGGTCTGTTAAGAATTGAGTGGGAATTTTGAGGGAAATTGCTTTTCATCTGTAGAAATAATCAATGCCTTGCTTCATGACATCTAAAAACAGGCTGACTCCATTAGCTGGGGTAGAGTGGGGGTGGGGGTTGGGGACATCCATTTGGAGACAGGGGTAGGGAGCATCCTCATAGAAGCTGGTAGAGGGGAATGGGATAGGAAGGTTCTGGAGAGGAAACTGGGAAAGGGGATAAAATTTGAAATGTAAACAAATAAATTATCCAATAAAAGGAAAAATATACATTTTAATTAATATTTCCATATCTCATGTTTATATACTTGATTACAATGTTTATTCCAAAACCTGCTATAAGGCTACTATGCATATTTCATAAATAAATACAGATAGAACATATGCATGATCATCACAAGCTGTACTCATTTAATATAATAGATTGGCTGTGGCCAATTCTAAAGCTATCACATGTTTTTCCCCTGCATTGTGTCAAAATATTGTGTAGATTTAATTTGGCTTTTCCCTGCTGTTACTTTAGTACTACACACTAAGTCTCTGTGAGGGCGTAGACATTTCTAAGATTTAATTTTAAAGATTTTAGAAATCTTTATAATCTTCATGAATCCAGAACATAGTAAGCACTAGAACATTCCCGAGCACTTTTTCCCACATAGTTAGCACACCTTGTTGAGCGTCACATGCTTGAATACAGTCAGACAGATCTAAATGTACCAAAAACTTTATCATTATTTTCTGTTGTTAGATCTGGAATACTGCCAAACTATAAAAATAGTTTAGCCATGAGTAAAGTGGGGAAGTCCCTCATGGGGTATCACCCCACTAACCTTCTCCTGAAAAATCAGTCAAATATAAAGACAAGAGAGCTTGATTCCTCTTCTTTAAAAACAGAAAGACAAAGAACAGACAATGTAATTCCTGTTGATTTCAATCAACTATATTCATTTACAAACACCTGTCATTAATTATATTTTTAGTTTCTTTCCTAATTAGGAAAGTCAATGTTATTAAAAAAAATAAATATTGTTATTTTCAATAATATTCTTTTTCTTTTAAAAAATGTAATTTACTGCATTTTCTACTTCTCTCTCACCCCTCCTACCTCTCCTATGCCTTCTTCCCACTGGTTTTAATGAGTTCTTCCTTATTGGTATACACACAAACACACACACACACACACACACACACGCACAAGCACAAACACACACAAAGGCACATGCACCCAAACACACACATTCACACACATGCAAACATGCCCACACAGGCGCACACACACACACACACACACACACACACACACACACACACACACCATGCAGACTCCATTTAATGTTGTTGGTTGGAGTATGTTTAAGGTCTGACTGCTAGGAACCATGTGGTCTTGCCAAGGACTTGGTCCTGGAAAGGATGGTCTCTCAGTAGTCATTAACTTACATAAAGTAGATCTTCAAATACGAGTTTGGTTTTGTGAGATTCCTCTGTCTTCATTGGTTGTTACTGTGCTGGTAATGTTTATATAAATATTTTTTTTAGACTCTAGATCATATATCCTGGTTCTCTGGCTCTTTAATCTTCCACACTTCTGTGATATTACTGTGATATTTGGCTATAGATGTTGTTTTCTAGATATATCAACTTAGAATGGGAAACCCAGTCAGTAGTTCTATCCACTTTGACCAGTTGTCAACTTCTACAACAGTGTGGGTAGTTTTCTGCTTAAACAATACATTTTTCAGCTTCCCTTTTAAACAATGAAAGTCATTTCAGCCCCTATAAGGGGCCACATCCCATCTTCCTCTATAGGCATTTTGGCTAACTGCACAGGTGGGTGATAAAATTGTCCTATCACATAAATGAACATGATCCTGCTTAAGGTGAGACCAAGCCTTTCTTTCTTTCCACCTTCTATCTGTCCACAGCTTTCTTTTAAATAATCTAACATGATTCTGAAACCTCAAATGGGAAATGTGAGCCTACTGGTGGCATAAGTCTGCACATAGACCAACCTCCCTGGCTTTCATAAATTCCTTGGCTCTAGCCTGAAACAGCTGGCAGCACCCTCCATTTCTCTCAGGCAGCCCATTTGTCTTTGACTTACTCTCTGTCTCAGTCCTTTGTCTCACAACCCTCTTACAGTCTGACCTAGATAGGAAACCAGGCTTCATTAAACCAGAACACAAATATAACATAGCAAATTACCAGGACAAGATGTTCTGCACCTAACTCAGAGGTACCCTGTGTTAAGTTTGGGGGCTCACTGGAGCTTCCTTAAGGCTTGCTTACTTGATAATGTAGGAGTTTTTCCACTGGCTATGAGAAACTTTCACCAAACGAGAATTCAAAAACGTAAATTATGAATTATGAGTTCTAAATTTTGAGTGCTAAATTCTTCGACCCACCACTCCATCAGCTGAAAGCTTTAAAATTTTTCCAGTGGCCCTGCGTGTACTTAGTCTTGCCTTGTATATGCTGGAAATGTGATTTATGTTCCTGGCAAGTTTGGACTTTCCAGAACATAAAGAACTCTCAGTTCAACAAGATGTTGACCACTATCTTTACCTTGGTGAGGGCCCAGCCATGGGCTCCAAATTCTGCATTCCAAGATATAAACCCTCAGCCTGGATAAAGTGGACAAAGGAGCACACATGGCCTATATTTGAAACTTTCACTCTCTAATACCTAAAATGATTTAGGTAACTCCATAAGTTGGAATGGCAATGTAGTCCAAGGACTCATGCCCCATTAAACTCCCAACCCACTTAAATCTTTCTCAAGGTTCTGGTTTACAACCATGCTCAGAACTAGAATGCTCTCACTCTTTCTGCTGGGCCTCCAAATATGTATCTGTTCCTGGTCGTGTTAGAATAGGACTCTTTTGCCTTATGCCTCAATTGCATTATGCTGCTGGCCTACTTATGTGCCTGACTCTCCAAGTATAGAAAATCCTCCTTATCTTTTAACAGCTAAGAGGTAAACACATTTCAGTTTGTTTGTTATCATTTACAGACACATGCACAGACTGGTTATGGGAATGTTGATCATTTGGTTCAGTCTTACAGCAATCCAAATATCTTTCATGTATGAATAATATTAAGAAATCATTTCATGATGCTTTAGTCTAGTTAGAAGGGTGAATATGGAGTTCGATTTCACCTCTTTTTGTTTGTTTGTTTTGGTTTTGGTTTTATGAGACAGGGTTTCTCTTTGTAGCCTTGGCTATCCTGGAACTTACTCTGTAGACCAGGCGGGGCTCGAACTCAGAAATCTGCCTGCCTCTGCCTCCCAAGTGCTGGGATTAAAGGCATGTGCCACCACTACCCCACTGAATTCAGCTCTTATGGCTCAGACCCAAGTATGTTTATTCAAAAGGTTCTTCCTATGTGTCTGTCCTGAGTCAGGCTGGTCATCTGATTTTAGGACAGTAAAAAAGGAAAAAAAAAAAAAAAGAACAGAGTGGCCTAGGAGAAAAACACTATGTGTTTGGTAGTTCACACTAGTGCTCATGAATTAGTAGGATATAACAAGGATATAACATCTTCACCCCTAACACTTATTCAAAGCCTACAAATATTTTCATTGAATATTGGGACTCATACTTAATTTTTCAATGTTTATCCTTTTTTTAGTAAATAAAATTACTATGTCATCCTAGCTGTAATTTGTGAAACGAATAACAACTCCTGTTGGTAATTTCTGTTGTTCCTCTTGATTGTTTCCTTTTGTCTCAGATACCAAAAGGTCACAATGGACATTTGTTTTAGAACCCCAAGGAAGGTCACACATCTGTTTTCTGCCTTCTGCCCAAAATGTATAAACAGTTTTTAGCTGAGAAATGATTCCCCTTTATTGGAACCTACTAATCTTATTTTTATACAAATACCATTTGTCTAGAAAATGTTGTTTGAAGTCAAATGAAAACCCCAATTAAAATCCCTTCTTGGGGAAAGAGGAAAACAATTAGTAAAACCAAATTTAACTTCATTCCTCTGTGAGAGTCACTTCATTACAAAATATTTGTGAAGAATTCCCAGAGACTGTTATTCAAACCTGCTTCTTTTCATGGTACAGTGTTATCAAAGATACAAAATGCATGAATCCCGAAGGAATCACATGATGAAACTAATAACTGCCAAGTCTCATTTACCCATCACAACAAGCATGTTAAAAATTACTTTAAATATTGTTCCTTCCCAATGACAAGGATATTTCAGCTCAACTGAATTAATTAGAACTGGATAGAAACAGTATTAGTAATTATTTTATATTTGATAATTTAGACCAAGGGACTAGTCCCTTGAAAGTAGCTGAGGATAAATTAATATCAAGATGGCAATTGTAAAACTAAATGATGTGTGTGTGTGTGTGTGTGTGTGTGTGTGTGTGTGTGAAATGTTAGAGTGAAAGACGCTCATGATGTCAGAGAAGCTAGTTTCTTCACTGATGACGATGATGATGATGAAGATGATGATGATGGTGATGATGATGAAGATGATGATGATGATGATGATGATGATGATGATGATGATGATGGTCTTGATAAAAGCATTAGGCGACTCAAAACTTAGCTGCTTTGCCTGCCATGGTCTCTTTCTTCATGTCTGTGAACTTTCAGTGATTTTGCATATAGCAAGTCTACACAGAACTTTTCTCTTGACTCTTCACTTAATGTCTGTTTTCTTAAACCAACAACTCAAAGAACTTTTTTTCCCATTTTTTATTGGCTATTTTATTTATTTACATTTCCAATGTTATCTCCTTTCCCAGCTTCCCCTCCACAAACCCCCATTCTGTCCTCCTTATCCTGCCTCTATGAGGGTGCTCCCTCACTCATACCTGCTTCAGAGCCCTAGCATCCCCCTACTGTGGAACATTAAACCTCCACAGAAAAAAGGGGCTCCCCTCCCAGTTATACCCCCTAATGCAATCCTCTGCTCCATAACCAGCTAGAGCCATGGGTCCCTCCATGTGTACTCTTTGGTTGGTGGTTTATCAAGAGACTGTCCACCTAGGGATCCATCCTATCTGCAGACACCAAACCCAGACACTATTGCTGATGCCAAGAAGTGCTTGCTGACAGGAATCTGATATAGCTGTCCCCTGAGATGCTCTGCCAGAGCTTGACAAATACAGTGAGAATAAATGCAGTCAAACATCTGACTGAGCATAGAGACCTCAATGGAGGTGATAGGGGAAGGACTGAAGGAGCTTAAGGGGTTTGCAATCCCAAAGGAAGAACAAGAATATCAACCAACCAACCCTCCCAAAGTTTCCAGGGACTGAAGAATATTTTTTTAATCACTTACATTTTAGTTATAATTATTTTCAAATTTGCTAGATCAAAAATTCTAATGTGATGATAAATATAAATGGAAATAAGTTAACAGAAATATTAAAATGAGATCATAATAGATTATTGCTCATCTACCATGAAAATAAGTTCCTATACAGTTAAAACTTATAAGCAAATGAATTTTTCATTTTAAACAAACTGAGTATATAAATTGATCTGTTTTTATATTATTTTTACTCATTCAAATCAGGTGTAGTACAATACAATGGCCATTGACATTGCATTTATTACAGTTAATAATTTCATTAATGATATAATCTGTTTTTAAATCTTATTTTTATATTTATATGTGTATGTGTACTTATATGTGTGTATTCATGTCAGACATGTGAGGTACATGAGGAGGCCACAGGAAGGCATAGGGTTCCAATAGAACTGGAGTTTCAAGTCAAATGTTGATTCACAAAATCAAACTCCAGTTCCCTCAAAGAGCAGTTCTTAACCAGTGACCTATCTCTCCATTCTTACCTATCTATCTCCTTAAAAGAATTACTCTATTGATATTTTCTTCTAAAAAGTAGATATATGTTTTAGAAAAAATACATTCCTCTTTATAATGCCTTCCTTAACTTTAAAAAAAAAAAAAACAACAACACTCATACAGTATGGTTTCTTTTCTGGAACATGGGATGATTGTACTTGAAAACAAACAGCAAATAATGAAGACATCTGGAAGTCTTTGGAAATTAAAATACATACATGTAAACAATGTATTATTCATATCCAAAGTCTCATATCAAACAAAAATATTTTGAACTAAATAAAATGTCAATATTCATGATATATAACAATAGTACTTATTGGAGAATAATCTTAGCATTAAATGTATGTGTTACAAATGTTGAAACAGATAAATTGATAACCTTAGCTTCTACCTCAGGAAACTAAAGATGCAAAAGCAAATAAACCCAAAATAAGCAGAAAAGTAAATGTAAATTATCACATGAGCCGGTGAAGATAATTTAATTATACCTATAGATAGCTAAACAACTGAAGCAATAGTTAATGAAGTTCTAAATTAGAATTCTCCAGGCCCATGTTTAAGGAGATTTTTTGTGGCAAATATTTTTAACATTTCATCCACAAATAGTTAGCAAATTCTCTGTAGTCTTTTACATAAGATAGAACCAGAAAAAAAAAACCTATAAACCAATAATGATTTTAAAACAAACCCATTTTAAAGCAAATGTTACATATTAGTATTTTCTTCATAGACATATTTTTAAATTCTCAATAAAGTATCACCAGAGCCCCAATTGTATAAAGGATATTTATGATATGGTATTAAGTAGAATATACTTTAGATATAAAAGTTCAATATCAATGGGAATATAAATAAATAAAATAATAAAAATTGAATAAAGAAGGTTTAAATTAATTAATTATTGCAGAGCATGACATGGGCAAGCTAAGGAGGGAAAAAACCTGCATTATAGTATCAATATCTATACTAGAAAAAATTAATAAGTTCCTCAATTATTCATTCTCAAAGACGCGAGTACATTATTTATAGATCATCCTTTATTATCTAGAATACCTAAAAATATTTGCAGCTCGTAGCATTTACAGTAGGGAGAAGCTTTTACGCCAAAGAAGATAGAGACCAAAGTGAGCTTATCCTTTTTAAATACTGTCTCTTGATATCAGATTTAAGACAAAATGATAAGAAGGGCAAAAGCTGGGCAGTGGTGGTGCACTCCTTTAATCCCAGCAGTTGGGAGTCAGAGGCAGGCAGATTTCTGAGTTCAAGGCCAGCCTGGTCTATAGAGTGAGTTCCAGGATCAGTCAGGGATACACAGAGAAACCCTGTCTCAAAAAATCAAAAAAAGAAAAAAGAAAAAAGAAAAGGCAAAAAAAAAAATGACAAGGTACACCTGTTTGGATAATTAATGATTCTATATTGTGAATGTATAAAGATGATATTATTATCTTGTTAGAAATTTTTTTAAAAAATCTGAAAAAACTAATTGGAAACACCATTGGAAACACTAAAAAATTATGGCCACAATGCAAGATTTTCACAATATCCTCAAATAATATGAAATATTTTGAGATAACTTTATCCAAACAAGTTAAAGACTTATATGATAATAATTTCTAGTCTTCAAAGAAATAAATTGAGGAGAATATCATAAGATGGAAAATTCTCCTATGCTCATGAATCAGTCGGATTAAGACAGTAAAAGTTGCAATCCTACCAAAAGCAATCACAGATTCAGTGTGGTTCCCATCAAAATTCCTTTTATTCACTGAAAGGACAATACTCAACTTTACATAGAAAAATATCAAAACCAGGAGAGCTAAAACAGTGATAAACAATTACAATAAAACTGATGAACATCTCACTATTTCTGATTACATGTTGTACTATATACATATCTTAATAAAAACTATATGACATTTGACATAACAACTGAAAATGTTGATCAAAAATGTAGTACTGAATATCAAGATGTAAATCCATATACCTAGAGGTTTTTGATAAAGGAGTCAGAAATACGCATTGGAAATAAAAAGATAGCATCTTTCACAAATGCTCCTCGTCTAACTGGATGTTGGCATGTAGAAGAATACAAATAGTTTCATATCTATCACCCTGCACAAAAAAAAAAAAATCCAAGTGGATCAAAGACTTCAACATAAAACCAGACACACTTAGCCCAAAAGACATGAAAGTGGGCAGTATCTTGGAACAATTGGCACCAGTGACAACTTTCTACACAGAACAACATTAGCACAGACACTAAAGTTAACATGTATATAAATGGAACCTTATGAAACTGAGAGACTTCTGTAAGGCAAAGGACAGACAGCTTGAGAATTGTAAAAAGAGTTTTCTTAACTCCAGATATGATAGAATTCTTATATCCAAATTATGGTTTAAAAAAATTCAAGTAAAATAAATATCAAAGACCTCAAACATATGTTAAAAGCTTTTGGTTCATATCATCTATTAGTTCCATTCTTTCTCTGTTTAGTTTCTGTTTTGATAACATGTATATTAATGAGAGTGAAGTGTTGAAGTCTGCCCCTATAGTTGTGTGGAGTTCAATGCATGATTTGAACTTTAGTAATGTTTCTTTTAAGAATGTGTATGCCCATGCACTTAGGGCACAGATTTTCAGAATTGAGACGTCATCCTGGTGGATTTTTCCTTTGATGAGTATGAAGTATCCTTTTCATCTCTTTTGATAATTATTGGACAAAAATATATTTTATTAAATATTAGAATGGCTACTCCAGTTTGTTTTTTGGGACTGTTTGCTTGGACAAAAAGTTTCTAGCCATTTACTCTGCGGTAATACCAATCTTTGTTGTTGTGTTTCTTGAATGCACAAGAATGATGGATGCTCTTTACATATCCAGTCTGTTAGCCCATGTGTTTTTATTGGTGAATTAAGTCCATTGATGATGAGAATGTGGAGATGTTACTGTGAGTATGCCATTATCTTTTCTTTGGTTTTGCTGTGAGATGATTAATTTCTTGCATATTTGGGGTGAACTTTCCCTCCTTGTGCTGAAGTTTTTCTTCTAGTATTCTTTGTTGTGCTGGATTAGTAGAAAGATGTTTAAATTCGTCGTTTTTTGGTTTTGTTTTTGACATGGAAAATCTTGTTTTCTCCATCCTTGTTGATTTAGAGTTTTGTTGGGTATAGTAATCTGGGCTGACATCTGGGTTCTCATAGGGTCTGCAAGATATTTGTGTAGAATCTTGTGGCTTTTAAAGTCTCTGTTCAGAAGTCAGGTAGAGTCAGTGCAGCTGAACTTAACCAAGATGCCTAACAATGGAAACAGAAGCTGAAGAGGCTACCTCCTATAGACAGCAAGACCCTAATGGAGGGATAAGGATACCAAACCAACCACAAAACTTTTGATACCAAATTTTCCCTGTCTACAAGAAATGCAGGGATAAAGATGGAACAGAGCCTGAAGGAATGGCCAAGCAATAACTGGACCAACTTGAAACAATCCCACGGGCAAGCAGTAATCCCTGACATTATTAATGATACTCTGTTATGCTTGCAGATGGGAAGGTAGAATAACTGTCCTCATAGAGGATCCATGGAGGAGAAAATTGAAACAGATGTGGATACCCACAGCAAAACATTGGACAGAGGTAATGGACTCTTATGGAAGAGTTTGGGGAAGGATTGAAGGACTTGAAGAAAGTGAGAACCCCACAGGATGACCAACAGAATCAACTAACATGGAACCCTGAGAGCTCTCGGATACTGAGTCACTAACCAAAGAAAACACACAGGCTGGAATGAGGTCCAGAGCACACAATGCAGCAGGTATGCAGCCCAGTCTCCCTGTGGACTCCCAACAACTGGAATGGAGGTTCTTCCTAAAGCTGAAGCCTGTGGTGTCCTTTCTCCAACAGGGCTGCCTTTTCTGGCCTCAGTGGGAGAGGATACACCTAATCTGAGAGAGACTTGTTTTGCCTTGGTGGGGGGATACACAAGAGAGAGTCCTACTTTCTCAGAGTAAAAGGGTTGGAGGGAGGGAGGGAGAGGGAACTGTCTCAGTGAGATGGGTACCAGGAGGTGGGCTAGAACTTGGGAAGTTAATTATTTAACTAATTAATAAAAACAAATATTTCAAATAAAAATAAGGTACAGATCTACACAGAGAACCTCAATAGAGGAATGTCAAATGACTATGAAAGATTTAAAGAACTATTCAACATCCTTACCTATCACAGAAATGCAAATAAAAGATATTTTGAAATTTAGCTTATAACTATCAAAGACTAAGATCAATAACACAAGTGATAGGTCATGGTGGCAAGGATGTGGGGCAAGGGGAACACTTCTCCATTGCTGGTGGGTCCAAACTTGTACAGCCACTATAGAAATTGAGATGTCAGTTCCTAACAAAATAGGGAATCAATATACCTCAAGACCCAGCTCTGTTACTTTTTGGTATACACCCAATAACTCTCCATTCTACCTCAAGAACATTTTCTTAACTATGTTCATTGTGACCAGAAGACAAATTGTATAAATTTACTCAAAAGTAGACATTACCTGTTAAGTAAATGATAATCAAGTTATAATTCAGTATCTTAAACGTAAATGAATCTCTAAGGTACATGGAAATAAAAATCTCTAGGCCTTTGGTTTGTCAATTAGTTCAAATATAACACCAAAAGTCTAATCTATATTTAAAATTGATAGGTTGAGTTTCATTAAAATAAAAACAAAGTATTCAGTACAAGTAATTGCATTTGGCTGGATGGAAAAATGACTCAGCAGTTAAAAGTCCTTTCTGATCAAGCATGAGGGCCAAAGTTTGAATCTCACTAACTTGACAGCCATCTCCTAAATGCCTAAAACCTGGCTTGGGTGTATGAATTTACATACAAACATGCATATGCTCTCTCTCTTTCTCCTTCTCCCTCTCCTTCTCCCTCTCCCTCTCCCCTCCCACCTCTCTCTCTCTCTCTCTCTCTCTCTCTCTCTCTCTCTCTCTCTCTCTCTCTCTCTCTCTCTCCCTCCCTCCCTCCCTCCCTCCCTCTCTCTCTCTCTCTCTCTCTCTTTCTCTCTCTCTCAAAAACACACACACACACACACACACAAAACAACTCAAATCTGGACCTGGGTGGTTGTTGATCAACCTTCCAAATCTTCCACACCCACACCAACCACACCTGGTCTCCAGAACTGCCCTGGCCAGCTCATTCAATGTAGCCCGCGCAGTCTTCTCGCCGGGAAGAAGACAAGCGGACACTAGGTTCCTTCTGCAGCAACTGTTTATTTGTCTCCATCCATAGTGAAAAAAGGGGCCAAACCCAAAGTCCGCACTGCTTATATACACCACAGTGCGCGTATCTGCCCACAGCGTGGTGTGTCTGCTCATGATTGGCTGTTCGCTCATTACCCTACGTAACGCCCCGGGATGGGCCGTGACATGGCGTCTTTTCACTCTACACACATGCGCCAACAGTTCTCTACGCACATGCGCAAACAGTTGTCCACTAGGAGTTAACAGCGGAAGTAGGCTCCATCTTGCCATGGCGAATGCCTCTCAAGATTCACGGCTCCCCACAATTCAATGCTGCAAATGGTAAAGGCCCTGCTCTCACACCTTCAGGATGGCTTACCTGTGCCTTTGCCACCAAGGCCATCCCTATTGTGCTGCCCAGACAAGATACAGGATGAATTCTCCCAAGTGTTGCAGCCGGTGAAGGAAAGGACCTGCTCTCCTGCTCTCATGACCCCCAGACCTGCTCTTCTGCCTCCTGCAGGTGGTTAGCAATGAGGCAGATAACTTTCTCTTGCCTATGCCACTGTGGTCATTACAGTGGCAGGGCTTTCTCTCTCAAGTGCCACAGTCAGTGGAGGTGGGGCAGAGCCAGGTCTGTAAAGCCCTTGACATGGATAAGGTCCCAGGCAGCAGTCCAGTCCACGGACGTTTTCATGGCCTTTGGTGGTAACATGTGCCATGGACATCTACACAGACCCCTGTAGCTGCATGGCCACAGAACCAAACATGGCCTTCATTAGCAGCTCCAGCAGGGAATTCAGTATGGCCTCAGGCAGCAGAGTAGGCTATTCACATTAACTTATTCATCTCCACACTTGCATCTCCAGTTATGTCTGTTCATGGCACTAAATCGTTCTGTTTCTTTTTTTCTCCTCTCTCTCCACTAAATACTTGCACACCTTGCTGGCTCCCACTGTGGGCAGGTCACTGCATGGTGGCAGACAGGCCTCTTGACAACTATTTTCAGTAAAAGGACTATTAAAATAAAAGATAGTTTTAAAAAGTAAGCAAAACATCTTTTTATTTGTTTAGTGTTTGTGTTTTTCCCCTTTCATTAAAAATAGATTTTTTTCCTCATATAATATATTCTTATTACAATTTCCCTTCTGTCTATTCCCAGTTCCTCCCTACCTTCCCTCCAGTCTTGTTTCTGGATCCACCCCCTTTCTGTCTCTCATTAGAAAGCAAACAAATAAAAAAAGAGACTTCTAAGAGGTAACAACAAAACATAACCAAATAAAGTATATAATAAACTAAAACCAA